>NC_080059.1:16755985-16763485 GCF_026212465.1 Amaranthus tricolor | reverse complement strand
ATGCGCCATGGGAGGTCATCTCCGATTACAGCTAAGGTTCCGCAGCCCTAGGTTATCTGTACAGGAGACTGTGTGACGCTTTACGGAAGAACGTGAAGGAGATCGCTGGGCCCCTAATTATTCTCCAGGTAATACTAACTTTACATCTTATTGCTTTGTTTCTTAATTTGTTCTTATGTCTCGTTTACTTACTTATATCTGTAATTCATAGCTTTGGGCGTGGGAGCACATTCTCATTGGGCAACCGATGAGGACTGTGGGACGTGGTGCATTTGCGCCACCAATTCTTCTACCGCCACATGTGCCGTATGGATCGTGGTGGTCCTTTGATAGATGTACAAGGACCCACACAGGATCTGGTGTGGGTATCTATTGCGATCAATTTGATCTACTTCGAGCTGACCAGGTAAGGGCTACACTTACTAGTCTTGTAACTATCACATTTCGTAATTTATTAATTAATAGTTTCGATGGGACCCTTACCCTGCTGAGGCATACGCTGCATTGCCTCAGCACTCAGGCATATTGTCAGGGACGTGGAGAGCATCTGTACCTTTGATTTTCTTTGACGTAGTCGAAGTGCATCTCCCTGAGCATGTATTGCGCCAATTTGGGATGGTACAGGGCATCTCACCGCCATGTGACACAGAGGCTAAGCTCATTCAAAGCTCACGCAAGGGTCGGGAACCCAAGAATTGGCTCGAGATCAATTGGCGCCATATCGCTCGTTGGGAGCACAGGCTAGAGTTGTTGGCCCAAGGTGCGCTGATCGATGCTGTAGGCGCACCTACTTTAGCGGATTACATGCCGTGGTTCCTCTCCATCACTCGTCAATGGATGACACCACGAGGTACCATCGCAGCCGCCCAATACGCTCCCGCAGCACCGATGATGACACAGTTTGTAAGTATTCTTCCATATTGATTATTATCCATAGAACTTACATATTATAGATTTCATTAACTCCAAATTGAATGCAGGCACAGGGCATTGCAGCTGTCATCAGCTCCAGCCAAGAGGAGCCTGTACGGTAGATTGCCCAAGGAATACTCCTAGGGACGCAGTTTCAACACTTTATTCCAGAAGTCGCTGTGCCTAACACCACTATGGACGAGCAGGGGTCATCTCCTCATCATACCGACGTTCATCTTGAGGAGGTAGACTTAACGTGCCCCGACTATGGTGCCAGGTCCTCACAGGGTGCTGGATCATCTCAATATCAATCACCTCCCCTACCCGAGCGTCATGCAACCGTCTCTTACTATCGTAGGAGGCGTAAAAGACCGTCACAGTTACAGAGGGTACAGGAGGAGGATTAGCATTAGTATACAGTTTGTATATATTAAACATTAGTAACGTTTTGTATATATTGAATATGTGTATCATGTGGACTGCTGTGTATATTTTGTAATATATATGTAGATGTGTATATATGTTTATCGTATTATCACATGTTTATTATCAATGAAATGATGTTAATTACTCAGAGTTTTCGGCAATGAATCATTCCGCCAAGAATTAAGTATGAATTTAATCAAAATCAAACAGACACTCATACTCAAATAGGGAAAATGCTCTCAAAAATTCAACATAATGTCATTCATGTTCAACGAATCCATATCAAATTACATAGTTCATTCGTTAAGTTAAACCACCGCCGCTAACTAATATTGCTTCTTAAACTTTTTTATAATCCTTTCAGTCTCTTCTTTCCTATGTGCTATATCATCTCTTTGCCTCTTGAGATTAAATACCTCATCTTTAAGCTCTTGTTTTTCTTTTTCAAGCTGTATTTTTAACTCTCTCTGACATTTAGTACCCTCCGGAGCAACCCACCTAAAGTACGTGCAGCCGAATCCTTCATCCAAGTAGAAGGACAAGCAGCAAAATCACGGCCAGGATCGATGTCGCTCCAATCTGTATTAATCTCAACTTCATAACCACAATCACAAAGCTCTTCAATAAAATGCTCCTGTGACATCTACGGAACACATATGATATAGTAACATAAGTAAACATTCAAAAATAATATTAACATTTATAAATTCAGAATAATACTAACATAATACTTACGTTACCTTCAAAATCGATTAACTAGAACAAGAATGATGGAGTTTGGATACAATGAAGTAGGGAGATGATGGAGTTATTTATAGAACATAATAACGACTATTTTCAACTTCATAACGGGTATTTTTCAATTTAACAACGGCTAGTTTAATTCATACAAAAAAGTCAATAAAAGTCAAGCCTGAAGTCTCTTAGTGACAGCGACATTAAGGTTTGACCAGTCAACCTTAATGTCGCTGTTACTAAAAGCGACTTCAGGCTTGACTAAAATTTTGACCATTTGTTTTAATTTGCTGTTAGTAAGTGCGAGTGTACACCAAACCTAGCTTTGAAGCCAAGGACGCTTATTTTGGAAAAAAGTTTAAACGAAGCTTGGTTTTTGATTAAAGTTATTAAATCGTCTTATTTTTTTTTCAAATATTCCTGGTTTTGTTTTATTTATCTATTCTATTTGGGCCAATTTTGACCCAATTGCAGGTCTCTTCGCCTCTGAAAACATATACACCCTTCCAATGGTAATTTTGTTTTAGTTTTTCTTTTGTTATTGTTTGGAAGAGAAGAAAAAAGGGACATGTTCAAACATTGTTACATTGGATATCTGTGTGAACTAACATTAAACAAAGAAAAAACTTGGCATGACTGTTACAAAATTGTAAACCATTTGCATTAAATATTCAACAATCTGAAATCAAAAAGAATCAACTTAATTTCCGGAAAGACCATCGTCAGCTTTAATGGCAATTTATATTGTATATCGCTTACATATTACAACTACAAATGAAAGGCCACTAAATGTTTGCAATAACATAATAACTCGGTCCAACTACTGTCGAAGTCCTAATCCTACCTTAACCATGCCCTAGTCGGGTTGAGATCAGCTATACAGCGAAGAAGACATAACAGTCTTCTTAGCAGTTTACAAGCAGTCCTATCAGAATAAAGTAGCAAGTCTATTACAAACCATAAGGGTAATCCACTTCTTTGAGCCAGAATGGTCTATTAAAGTCTCGTAAATTCAGTAGATGTACAAATGGAGGAAAACAGCAATTGCAGAAATTATGAGCAACGTCAACAAACACCATACACCAATTACTAACCCCGTGGCTTGTGGCTTGTGCATTGTGCTGTGGAGATCGATGGGGGCAAAGATTCACAGTTCTAGTTCTTCTCCATGAGTGCAAATTTATGCGCCACAAAGGGTAAGTGGACTGAGGCCCTCAATGCAAACATTGTGAGCTCAATGGAACAACAATAGATTACTTACACTGTAAAAATCCTTTTAGGTCAGAACGAGATACAATACGATATATTCTTTAAAATTGCATGTTCAACACAGATATTGATGATGGCCATCCAACTGACACTAATCAAACCACTATCATGTACTTCAGCTACTTTGACCATTAGATTAACTCAGACGCTGGTCAAAAAAATATATGAGCGCTAAATTGAAGTATGAAAACAGTAAATTAATCTCACAATTTTACAGGTGCGGTTGTCATAAGAGCATTACATTGATAATGGTAGAAGCATCCTTCTTTTCTTCTTACGTTCCAAACGTATTTGCTTTGTCACTTTCATGCACAGAAGTAACAACAATGTGACACATAATAAAACAAACGAAAGTCGAACATGTTTGAAATAGAGAGACACTCCTGAGAAAACCAGGAATGCAAGAATAACGAGCTCCCAAATTACAAAGACCACTATATCCACCCTGCAAAAGTAAATGGAAGTTGTCTGTCAAAAACCTCATTCAAAATGTGGATGATAAGGGGTAAATTCTTAAAGGCGGGAGGAGTATAAATAGCAAAGAAAATCCCACAAAGAAGCTGATGCTCCTCAATAACTAAAATAATTGACATTAGCAAAATGAAAAGATGGCAAGATGCACCATAATTACAAACAAAGAGGATTAGTGCAGAAAGTAAAGAGCAAGACACAGAACAAATTACATACGGCTTTAGACTAAAATGCATATATATCATAAGCAACATATTTGTATATTACATGGATATATAAGCCTGAATAATACACTGCAAGCAATTACATATTTACATCCATCCCAAACTAAACAGCCATAGCTTTTCAAAACAGATAATTTTAGGGGTCCAATTCCTACATATACCATAACAAAGAGCAATAAAAGGCATAACAGGCCAGACTTTCCAGATCCACAGTACACATCTACACAATACCCTCTCTTAAGTCTTGTCCTTCCCAATCCCGTCCACATCAAATTCCATTAATTGAGTGGGTGAGCAACTTGAATACATGATGCATAGGGAAGGTAAAGAAAGGTCAAGGGGAGGGGAACCAAGTATGAAGCATATAAAGAAGGAAATTCCACTAGAGGGAAAGGATAATTTCTTTAGGACAAGGATATGGCAAGTCTCACGTTGATTTGTTTAGTTGATGTGGACGACCTCATATGTTGCTGTTACGGGGTCAAATAAATCTATAACTTATTTAGTCAAACCTAAACCACCCACATTAGTCCACTAACTTCCTAATAAAATACCCATTACCATCTTCTACTCTATATAATGCTCATGATCTCATCTATTGAATTACCTTTTTATCCCTCTAGCAATTATTAAAAATACTTTCGACAGTATTTTATTTACGCCTAAGCTTTCATATCATATACAACCACCTTACTTACATTCTATACTTAACCAAAGATTCATTTAACTGATCTTAACGCATCTTACCCCCGGGCAAGGCTAACGTTGTATTGCAGGATTTGAGGTCTCATCAGCGGAAGGAACATAAGTAATTTCAGCATGCTGGCAGTTGTCCCTGATTACACCTTATATCCATGTATTTTAAGTGTCTTTTACATGTCCTAATTTCAATATCGAAACAATTTAGCGTCGTCTGTGGGGATGACAAACATAAAAGTTGTCTGTTCTACCCTAATTGCAAATCAAAAATTATCAAACGAAGAAAAAATAATTATTCAAAAAAAAATTTCTACTCCTATGTTTCCAAACAAACCGCCTTACCCTTTCTACTTTAAGAAAAAAATATTTTTCAATTGATTTTTTTTCTTTTAAAAAAAAGACAAAGAAAAATCAAAAATTCAATCTTGAAGAAAGTTTCATTTGTTAACTGCCTTTTCTTGCAATTGCGTGAGCCATCCTACTCAAATTCACGTTTTTTTTGGTAGTTTTGCACTGTATCTTTCCTTAATCTAGCAAACTCTATCTTCACAGCCGAAATTTCATGACAATCCCATTTAGCCACTTTTTACAAGGATTTGAATCTGTGTTTATGAAGACATATGGTGAAGCTAATTCCAAGGACATGAGTAAATCATATTTTCAAGTATATGAAAGTGTGTTGCATTCCATAATTTCCAAGGAAACCTTGATATATTAATTTCTAAGTTGATAGATTCAACATAATTCATTGTATTTGGCAACGAAAAACTGATTGACTACACTAGAAAAAGTAGTCAAAAGACAGCTATATTTTCGATATAAATAATATCTGTCTCATATTATTTGTATTTATTACAATGTTGAAGCGGATTTATACCCTCCTAATATTGAAGGTCGGTTTGATGTACCTTCTAAAGAGTTAGATGATTCGTAGAACGTTTCCAAACTAACTTCAACTGACTAAAAAATATCAGTCTCAATGTTGAAGTTCGATTTGATGCACATTCTAAAGGATTAGATGACCCGTAGAACGTTTTCAAACTAGCTTCAACTAAATGGTTTCAGTCTGAAAAAATCAATCCCAAATGTTGAAGTTCGGTTTGATGCACCTTCTAAAGGGTTATTAGATGACCCGTAGAACGTTTCCAAACTACTTTCAACTAAGTGGTTTTGGTCTAAAAAAACTAGTACCAATGTAGAAGTTCGGTTTAATATACCTTCTAAAGGTTTATTAGATGAACTGTAGAACGTTCCAAATTAGCTTCAACTAAGTGGTTTCGGTCTAAAAAAGTCAGTCCAAATATTGTCCATGATTTCTTTATCTTTAATAGTCGCCATTGCTAAATAATCATTATCATTGGGGCTAATGAGTCACCCTACCGGAAGATAAGATTAATAACTTTGATCATTTAGACAGTTTATTGGCATTATCAACCAAGTATGTCCGAGATTTATTACAAGTCAAGTGTTGTATTATTCATCGTCATTCATCAAGTATTGCCAAGTGAAGAATATATTGTATTAATCTGATGATGATCATACGGTTATTCTACTTGTATTCATCAACGTATATCAGGTGTTTCGTATTTGTTGTATTCATGAATCAACTTGAAAAGTGATAAAGTATGATATTGACACATATTAAAAAAATCTTTTGTTATTTCTGCATAGGAAATTAATACTTCACCATTATTATTCTTATTATATTGGATCATACTTATATGTGTTTTTCAATGATGAATGTATAAAGTCATCTGAGCTTTCACCTAGTTTGAAAGTCATATTATTATTGAAGACCTAAAACGTGGGTGTTATTTGTCATATTATGGAATCATTTAAGCTTTCACCTAGTTTGATAGTCATATTATTATTGAAATCCCTAAATGATTGATTTTGGGTGATATTTTCTAAGTATTTATCTTAATTTTCAAACTTTCACCTAGTTTGAAAGTGTGATCCTTGCGAGTGTCACCTAGCTTGATAACTCGGATTCTAATTAAGCCCCAAAACGAATGATTTTGGGCATCATTTGTCAAAGCATTCATTGTGAGTATCGCCAAGCTTGATAACTCGATCTCTTATTAAGAGGGCTTATGTTCGATTCAAATATTCCTCAATTCTTTCAAAGGAATCACCTAGCATGATTCCTTATCTATGTCCCGGATGATTGACGGTTGGGCAAAGCGGACGTATGTCCGATCCGAATATTCATCAATGCTTGTGAAAGATTCACTTAGTATGATTCCTTATCTAAGTCCTTGGTGATTAACGGCTAGGCAATGTGGACCTATGTCAGATTCGGATATTCATCAACACTTTCGAAGGATTCATCTAGCATGATTCCTTATCTAAGTCCAGGTGATTGACAGCTATGCCATATCATCATATCAAGGCTCAAATGTCAAATCATCATATCAGGCTCAAATGTCCAATCATCATATCAGGCTCAAAGGCCAAGTATTTATAATTCATGGGGCTTCCACTAAGCATGGGCCCACCGAGGCAAAAGTTCGAAAATTATCTTATTCGGACCTAATTGTGTGGTTTCTTCCATACATTTAATTGGTTCGCATCACAAGTATGTTTGTTTTCCGCATAACGACCGATGCCCTCGCTACATTAAATTTCTCTTCTATCACTCTCCATGCGTGGGGCTAATTTTTCGGGGCTTAATAAATCCATAACTTATTTAGTCAAACCCTAAACCACCCACATTGGTCCACCAACTTCCTAAAATAACTACCCACTACTCCCCACTACTCTA
>NC_080059.1:16743485-16753485 GCF_026212465.1 Amaranthus tricolor | reverse complement strand
TTATTTTTACTTATTTTCATTTTCTTTTAATTATTAATATTGATCATAGTGTGTGTAAGTTGCAGGCTTTGCGAATAGTTGCACGTTCTTGAGCCGAAAGACTCTTTAACAGCACTCTCTTTTATGGGTATGAGTTGTCTTCCTTCCCTCCCTACACCCTGATCATAGTTTTCCTATGAGCGGGATACACTGGATATGATGATATATATATATATATATAGGATCAAATAAGAAGGATGAGAAGGATTTTTGTTTGATTTTGTTTTGTTACAATATATACGAAAAAGGATACTATGTTATAACCTAAGAACATTCTAAAAAATTATGTTATAGTTACTTTTCTTGTAACATAGTTACTTTTATAATTATTTGTTTTTGGCTCAATCGTGACCATATATTTTTTTATTTTAGTAAAATCAAGGGTGTAGAGTCCTCTTACCCTTCTCATTTTCAACACCCTTCTCATTTTCAACACCCTATATATATATAGGGTAGTTATTGGGTTGAGGCCCTTGATAGCGAAAATAAGCTTAGGGTCTTACGTAACTTGAATATTTTGTGTGATATAGTGTTCTCCAATTTATTCATAAGCGACAACAAATTTAGGAAGAGACTTTCCTCGTAATTTTATCTTCCATCAAACGACGCGCTCCCCTACAACAGAATATTCAAGTGATGCTCATGTACACATGAGTTGAATAGCAGCTAAAATAAGGAGCAAAAGAGGGTTAAGGTCTTGTGACAATCCAATTTCAACTATTTAATTCATTCTAGAAGTTGTGTATTCAAAATTAACAAATATGCATCAAACTATATTCCTTATAAATTATTGCACATGCCATATGCAGACTCATGCACAAAGAAGTTGCAGACTTGCAGCTCAACTAAACCAACACATGTGCACACAATCCATAGATCTGGATATATGACAAATTGGCAACCACCATAATGCAAAAATAAGGTCATATCATATGTAAGAAATAATAGTAAAGTTCACCAATTTTACTACATTTTAATTAGTTCAGAAGATGTCTAATAGTTTTGGCTAATGTTTGGCAATTACATCAATCTCGTTACCACAAGTATGTCCAAAACAACAATTTTTTACAATGACACCAACTAGATACAATAATTGCCTCTGTTCCACAATATGTAGTCATGTATCATAAAACACAAACAAGTAGAATGAATCACATTTGATCATAACATACACTAACCATACCTCAAAGATAATTACAAATACAAGAACAAAAACCATTTAGTTCTGTTAGAAATATTGAAAATTTACCACTTAGCCACATTTTTAGCCAATTTATTGCATATCTCATGGTTTTGACCGAGATTGACAATTATATCAACCTCGTTAGGACAATTGCAACCAAAACAACATTTTTGCACAATGGCAATATTGTCTCCGTTTCACAATAAGTAAAACAACACCAAAGATCAAAAATGAAAATTTCTCATATCATATAAACCTTCCCCTAAACTAATAAAACCTCATGGAGCATTTTGATTCGATTGTTGTTGAAAAGTAAGTTTCACGACTTACAACTTGAGGAAAAGTAAATCTAATCACATCTCAAAGAATTTGATTTGATTGTTATGCATTTGCAAAATACTGATGTAAGTTTGATGATGAGTAGTAGGCTATTAAGTTGTTGTCTTCATTCTGTAAGGACTATAAGCACATTAAAGAAACAGTTTTGTACATGAAAGACGTGATTGCTCTTGAGAAAGTCGAGGGTGCTTTGTTGCAAAGAATTAGATAGAAAATCAATTGACTAGGAGTGATGACATTTCTTATGGTGAAAAAGATAGTCTCTAGTGGTAGCTCTAAGGAAAAACATGGAGTAAATAAACGTAAACCTTCAAATTTTGGCGATGATAATTCATAGGGATGATGAAGAAAGTTAATTACTTGCGGTGGAATCCAGTGCTAAGATATTTTTGAGCGGTTAGCTATGATGTTTTTGTTATGAATATGATTGATATTTACTTTACCGATGTATGAGCAGATCATGAAATAATTTTAACTAAACAGGTGAATTTTCATGAGATTTAAGCATATTATGATTATAGTATGAAATATTGAACTTATTGTCATTGTTAAAGTTACCCCAACAAATGGGTTGTTTTTTACTCTTAATTATATGTACTTCTATCTAACGAATGAATTTCCATCATATAAAAATGAATTAAATTTGTTTATTGAGCAAGTAAGCACAAAAATGAATTGAAATGTAAAAAACAGGTGCTTACAGATTTAGACCATACAAAGTTGTTGAGAGGACTCGCCCATACCATATGGTATAGTCAAATAATCTAATTGACATTTCTTTTTGGCAAATGGATTTTTTTTAAAAAAGAAAAAAAAATTAAACTAAAATACAATGATCGATCAAAATGTCAATGACTAAAGTAACCAAAATTTTGACTAATACAAGTGCATTATTATTTAGAAAGGAAACTAGGCACACCTGGATTTTCTAGTATCACCCTGTAAGACAAACAACTCTAATTGATACTCTAGTATCACCTAAGTTAATCCTATTCCCGTACCCATATCTAATACAAGAACAGTGTCCCCGCATCCTATATATTTAAAAATGACTTACCAGATACTGGGATCCACACCCATATCCCATACTCGTACCCCAGTCCACGTAACATAAGTCAAACCAAAATTTATTAAATTTGTTTGGATGCTTAGTTTCAATGTAAATTTATTATAATTTTTACTATTAGTTTAATAAAGGTATTTATGATCAATGTCAATGTTAAGCGTTAAAGAATACAAAATTTTAAGTATTAATATTTTACTGGCTGAGCCAAAAATGTTTAGTAAAGACACTTTTGAACTTTTACATGTGCTGTTGATGGTTGACTGTGAACTTAAACTATCATGGAATATGGTAAGACAGGCATGCATGATGGATTTGTAAACATGGTTATTAGAATCTCGATCCTGGTCTACGATTCTACGATCCTAAGATCTATTTAACAAAGGGCCACATCTATCGTTAGGTCCAGCGATCTGGGTCGGACGTTCTCGATCGGAAAACGGCCCTACGTTCTACGCATAAGTGTGTTCCTATGGTTTACAGTGATGGCAAAATGCTATCAGCTTAGAAATGAATCAAAATTCATTTTATTAAAGGACAAAACACATGGAACTGAAATTTCACTACATTAGAAGTACAATTACTTATGGCATGCTACTCTTGGGAAAGAACATACTTTGGAATGTTTGGAGGATATATTGCATAGCAGTTGATGACTTCTAAGTGTTGCTAATCATGTTGTATTGCCTAACCTTCGAGGAAGGTACCCTTCTTTGAGGTGGGTACATCATATGTCAAGATGCGTGTTAGGTATATACATAACATTACATTATTACAATGTCGTTATGTGGCTACCACCTATGGTGGGGTATTAAAGTTTAAAGGTCAGATATACACAACGTTATCCTTGTTAGTAATAACACTAACGAAAAGGTTGTTTCGATAACCCCAATATAATTTAGATGCGTATTAGGTGTATACTATATTCATTATGGATGAATGACTTTTAGAAGACCATCTGTTGTTTTATAGGCAAAGGTGGTTTATTTAGTCAAGGTGGAGAATTGCTTAGTGCCAGTCAATAGATACATAAGTTCTCTTTTCTACCACATTCAAAAGCATTTGAGTTGTAAAAGGGTGAAACTCTTTGAAATTTTTGTAAGTATTCAAATTAGTGTTGGATTTCAATTTCATTATAATCAAAAACACTAGCAACATTAATAATATGCTCTTCCACTTATTGGATGGATTTTAGGAGTATTGTCTAAAAAGAATAAATTGTTCATAGCTTTTCCCTACCTCCTAGAATCTTGTCTTGTTTCCTTTTATTTCTTCTTAGCCTAACATTGGTCATTTACTTTGAGTCTTAAACAACACAAACTCAAATATTTTGAATAACGAATAATATTAAAAGTAAACAATAACTAGAAGATAAATTATAATTAGACAGAACTATGCCGCCTTAATCATTTCTCTCTTTCTGATTGAAGATCGTTGATTATCTCTTTCTTCTTCAAAGATAAATCAAAGCGGAAAAGAGAGAGAGAGAGAGAGAGAGAGAGAGAGAGAGAGAGAGAGAGAGATGATGGAAATTATGGAACTGAACGAAAAATTTCAGAAGGACATTAATGGAAGAATATCAAATTGCATTGTCCAAAAAGAAGACGGAGAATCTTCGAAAGTATGAAAGAGATAGAAAGTTCACCATATCATATAAACCCTAACCAAGACTAACCAAACCTCATAGATAATCAAAATCACCAATTTTACCACACATCAAACGTTTTTGATTCCATCACCACTAAGACCCTCTAATTTTAAACAACGATGTATAACTTCGAATCAAATTCTCAATTAAAACGTCAAAATAGATCAGAAAACAAAAGTTCACAGAATAAAAATCGGTTAAGTTAGCAAATAGATCAGAAAAGCAAACAGAAAACAACAAATTCCGAAGGAAACTAGTAAATTTGAAATCAAAAAAGTACCTTGAAGTGAAATTCGAAGTGGACGAAAAAAATGAGGCAGAAGCCCAATCGTGTTTGGATCGAATCTGGTATTCTCTTAGCTGCTCCGCCAAATTATGCCGCGTAATCATCTCTCTCTTTATGAATGAAAATCGTTTGTTGATTATCTCTTTCCTCTTCAAAGATTAATCGAAGACGAAAGAGAGAGAAATGATAAAAATCAAGAAATTGAACAAGGATTTTTAGAAGGACATTAATGGAGAGATGCAGGAAGATATTAACGGAGGAATTTCAAATTGAATCGGAGAAGAAAAAGACCAAGGAGAATTTTCGAAAGTGTGGAAAGAAAGAACGCCAGCGATTTCTGGCTTTACTCTCGTTTGGGCGGGTTTTTTTATTCTACAATCGTTACATGGTTGATTAGCCCATAACGGCCTGGATCATTTCATGTTCCACAAATTCTTGTAAGATAGTTTCTTGAAACACCGTTTCTTTTAAAAAACGTATTTTAAATTTTGCCTATTAAAGATTAACGTCTATTTATCATATTTTTAATGTCTACTTACATTGTCCTTAATACTTACCGTATCCTTAATGCCTATTTTCAATATTTAAAATATCTACTTACATCATTCTTAAAGCCTACTCACAATATTTTTAAAAATATATAATGAGCCGGTCTAATTAGATATGGTCTCTCAAGGAGACCGTCTTTCACAAGAATTTGTGATTCTTGTATGAAACTGTCACTCACTGTGAGACGTACATCATATTTAGATTAAATAGCTCAATAATAAAAACTTTTAGTATAATGGACTTTTTGTAGGGACTTGTCTCACGGTGAGACGATCTCGTACAAAAGGGGTTGTTCATGTTCACATTTGCTCAACAAATTGAACCTTTGAAAAGAATAAGCCCATTTTTAAAAAATTTTCCAAAATAAGTTCCCAAAATAATTGTTTACATACTAAAGTTAAGGTCAAGTGTTATTCACTATTACTAACAGCAAATAAAAGAGTTGGTCAAAAAAGCCAAAGCCCTTTATTCATTGTTAAAGGGGATCTATGTGGGAATTAAAGACTAGAAAAAAATACTTATTTGCATGGCGCATTATAACATACAAGGGAAGCATGGGTCTTATGTATTAGGCAGTGAAAATGTGTTAGTTGAACAAATTTATTTGACATTCTTTGTGAATTGTGATTAACAACTTGATTAGAAATTGTGTTGCCCAAGTAGGGATGGTCATGGGCCCAACACCTTGTTAAACTTGCCCCGAACCCACCCATTTTAAGGGTATGGGTCTTATTTTTTGAGACTTATCGGATCTGAGTCGAATCTGAATTAAAAAATAGTTGACAGGTCTTGGTCCGGATCCAAACCCTAAGACCCGAAACCCGAACCCAGAACTAATCTCTAGACCCGGAACTTAAACCACCCCCTACAGACCCGAACCCAGACCCGCATAGTTATTAAATTGTATGTCCCAATTCTTTTCATATATATATATATATATATATATATATATATATATATATATATATATATATATATATATATAATGCTAACCTAAAATTCTTCTTCAATCCCGCAAGGCGCAAACTAACATTTCTTCTTCATTTTTCTCTGTATTACTCATATTCCTCAATCCTTCATGTTTCCTCTGTTCCTCATAAACCTTTGTTTTTTATTTCCTCCTGTTTTCTCATTTCTTCCTTTGTTCCTCTATGCTATACACACAAATTTAGGGTTTGTTCTTGTTTTTTTTTTGTTTTTTTGTTGTACTTGTTTCTTGGTTGCTACTTGCTAATAGAAGTCGAATTTAATCATATTTTGGTTGTTTTGGCCGGTTGTTTTTACCGTACGCACAGATTTGAGTTGCTACTTCCTGTTTCTGATGTTTAATTGTGTTTTTTTTTAAAGTTGATAATTTGTTTTTCTAAGTTGATTATTCTATTTTAGGGTTAGTTGTACTTGTTTTATTTGGGTTATTTTCATTATATATTTTGGTTGCTTGATCCATACTTAATATACATAATATACTTAGTATAGATAATGGTTGAAAATCAAAGTTTTAAATTTGACAAATCAAAGAGAATGTTTTTAGACCTATTAAAGACAAGACACCTATCAGATCCGGAGGTTCTGGGTATGGGTCTGAAAATTTTAGACCCTTAGTGTTCGGATTCGAATTCGAATCTATTAAGAATAAAAGGGTATGGGTTCAAGTGTAGCTGGACCCGCTCCAGATCCGCCTCATGCCCATTCCTATGCCCAAGACACATCAATTAAGGTTTCTATTGTACAAAATGGTGAAGGACCAATTTGGTAAAGATGTGTCTTATAAGCGGACATGGTGTGCTAAAGAGCAAGCCCTTCTGTACATCTACAGTACATGAAAAGACGCTTATCCTCTCTTTCCACGCTTCTTGAAAACAATGCAGAATTCTAACTCGCGGACAAATATGGTTGAGCAGTTCTTCAAAGAAGACATGGATGCCAAATTGTATATTCATAGTACACTGGAACCTTCCAACGTGTGTTTTAAGCTTTTAAACCTATGATTAAGGGGTTTAAGAATTTTAAACCTCTTATCACCATTTATAGCACTCAGTTGTGTGGTAAGTACTATTATACCTTGTTGTATGTGATTACCCAATATAGTAACAGGGGAATCTTTCCGCTCACTTTTGCTTTAGTAGAGAAGGAATGGATAACTATTTGGTTTTGGTTTATGGCTTATATTCATAAGCATGATATGCAAAGGTTGGTTTTACGTATTATTTTTGATAGACATACAGGCATTCTAGCGACCATGGAGGAGCAAGAATGGCAACTACCTTATGCTCATCATAGGTTTTTCATACGTCATTTCTTAGTAACGTTAAGGAAAGGAGAATTTGAGAAGTTATTTTTTGGTATGACTACTGAGCAACGAAAACCACCTAAAGTAATTGAGGGCTTGACGGTAAATGGGACCACGAAGCGATAAACCCTTTTTTGGAGTGATCAAATGGGTGATATGTTTAAATGATCTTTATAAAACGATGGGGGTAGAATAGGGTGATAAGGATCAAATGTTTTGTATAAACTTCATTGAACATTTGTAAATATTTTACTGTTGTTTTTGTTAGGATTATTATATTGTGTTTTATTTGACTTATGAATGGTCAGAGGTTTCGGTGATGAATCATTTCGTGTTATGTTATGCACTGGAGTATAAGGAAAGATCATCATTTATTCTATAAATTAAATAAACAATCAAATGAAATGGGGAAAATTTTGCTAAAAATACGACATAATTTCATTACTACTATGGTATATATTAAATTACATAGTTTATAAATAGAGTAAAACCAATATTACCAAAATTACTTTTTTAACTTTTCGATGATCTTCTTCGTCTCTTCCCTCCTACACGACATATCATCTGCTTGTCTATTTAGGCTAAATTATTTAACCCATAACACACAAGACTTAAGTTATTTTTTAGACTAAACATTTTTTTATTCAAACATCATTTAAAACAATTTATTACTAAGTATGATTTTGGACTTATTAATCAACTAAATATAATACTTAATTTATTGATTAATTAAATAAGAGTTTTAAATATCATCACGTAAAGGAGTTGAGTCTTCATTATCTATGCTCCAAAGCTATCAAATTGTGTTTGCTATAATTAATTTGTGCTTCTTTAAATGTTTTTACTTTTGTCTATCAGGTTGCACATTAATATGTATAAGGATTGTTTTTCTTTTCTTGATCTAAAGTACTTGAAGCACTAGTGGAAAAACCCTTATTTGCTGCATGACATTTGCTGCGGTTTCTTCTTAATGCAGCATTAAATGACATGAAAAAAGAGGAAAAAAAGTTACAATATATGCTGCGGTTTTTTGAGAACCGCAGCATATAAGGTAATTTTTTTTAAAAAAAAAATAAAAAATGCCTTATGTGCTGCAGTTCACAAAAAACCGCAACATATAAGGTATTTTTTGTTTTTTTTTTTTAAAAAATACCTTATATGCTATGGTTCTCAAAAAACCGTAGCATATAAGGTATTTTTTTTTTAAAGAAAAAAAACGCGCCTCATATGTAGCACTAGTATGCTACTGTGTTATTCTTGCTTCTTCTTCTGCAAGCTGCAAAAACCCACGAACCCACGACACATTTCTTCAAATAGCTACTGTTTTTTCTTCAACTGGTGCTTCTTCTTTTCTTCTTCATCCTTCTTGTTTCTTGTTTCTTCTTAAAAACCCACGAATTGCAACTGTTTTATCTTTCTTGTTTCTTCTTAAAAACCCACGAATTGCTTCTTCTTCTTAAAAACCCACGCACAAAATTGTTCTTCATCCTTCTTCAATCTTTTTGTTGTTGTCTTCTTCAAGCTAACCTACGAATTGCTACCGTTTTTTAGGGCTTAGTTTTTGTTAAGGTAATACATTATTTTAATTTTTTTAACATTTAACTTCTTCAAACTTCATGGTATTTTAGAGCTTAGTATGGTTGTGTACTAATTTTGTTTTTTTTTTTTCCCATTGTAGGTTACATAACTTCATTGTAAAGCAACTAACATTATCATCTAAATACCAAGGTAATTTCTAATTATATATTAAGTTTTGTTTTTGATATTTTTATGTGTTTGTAATTGTTAATGTGATTTCATTTATGAATTTAGTTGTTTCATTATTAGTTAGTATAATTAGATTTAATTTTGGCTTGTATTATTTTTAGAAATAATTAGCTAGAGTTAGTTGAATGAATGTTGTTATTATATATATATAGATAGGGTTGGTTGAATAAATGCTGTTATTAGAATATACATATTAATATTATTAGGGTTAATTAGGATTAATTACTTAGTTTTAAGGTTAATTAGGGTTAAGCATATATTTTAATTTATGTGTTTTAATTTTGTTTTGAATAATCAATCACACTTAGGATGACAAAAGATCGTTCTTGGATGTATGGAAGCATTGAATCGTCAGAATTTATTGATGGCGTATTAGAATTTTGTAGTATTATCGCTGAACATCAATTTACGACGGGGGAGTTGGTTTTTATTGCCCATGTGTCAAGTGTGGCAATGTATCAAAGGTAGATAGTGTTGATATCCTTAGGGAACATATATTTTGACGTGGGGTTAGATCTCAATATCATGTTTGGGTTTGGCATGGTGAGGAGGGAGTTTACAAAGAAAAAAGTGTTGTTGAGGATGTCAATAATGTGAATGTCGATGAGGATGTAGTAGATCGTGTTGATGGGTATGAGACAGATGCGGAGAATGTCGATGAGGATGTAGATCGTGTTGATGAGATGATGGAGGGAGTCGAGGATGAGTTTGAAAAACGTCCTCGTGCTTTTAACTTGTTGACAGAGGCTTCTCAAAAGCCTTAATTTGTACCCTGGATGTACAAAGTTCACCAAACTAATTGTCGTGTTGACAATTTTCAACATTAAGTCAAAGTT
>NC_080059.1:16678485-16738485 GCF_026212465.1 Amaranthus tricolor | reverse complement strand
GGTTGGCTGTACCACACCATATGCAACCTCAGTTAAGTCGCCATCACTAGCAACACCTAACTGAGGCAGCAAAAGAGAATAAGGAGTCACCTCCTGAAAATTATGTCGTTTAGTATAATAAGCATTATAATAAAATATTAAAATACATTGCGATTTAAATTAATAAGTGCTTATATATTTAAAAACTATGTACATGTACCACTGGCTCGGAAGTTGGCTCCAAATTTTGAGCAACAGAGTTCATGGTCTCCGGTGTGGGATTTTTCCCTTCAGGGATAGTAATGGGGTGGGGTGCTACGGGGGTAATGGGCTCGGGTGTTGGCTCAACCAAAGCGTTAGGATCCCCATGTTGACTTTGCTGATCCTCGACAATCAGATTTGCCAAGTAAACAGTGGGTGCTCCCATCTTCTGACACAACTATCATAAGAGCTACGTGCAAAATTATGTGCTATCATGAAAGCTCAAACTTCCTATACCATTGCCTTGGAGATTTCTTCAAGCCATACCATGACTTCTTCAACTTACACACATAATTTTCATTTCTGAGCACCTCAAAACCTTCCGGTTGTTTTGTATAGATCTCTTCATCTAAATCACCGTGGAGAAATGTTGTCTTTACATCCAATTGATGTAATTCCAAGTCCTCCATCGCCACCAAAGCTAGTAGGGCTCTAATCAAAAAATGTTTCACCACCGAATAGAACACCTCACGGAAATCAATGCAGTCCTTTTGCAACTACTCTTGCTTTGTAGATAGGACCACTTTCACTTGATAACCCTTCTTTCTTTTTGAAGACCCACTTGCAACCCACAATCCTCTTGTTCTTGGGTGCTTTCATAATAGTTCAAGTACCATTCTTCTCAAGAGACTTCATCTCTTGCTTCATAGCTCCAAGCCACTTACTTGCATTTATCAAACTCATGGTTTCTTGAAAGAACCCGAATCATCACCACCTTCTACCTCACTTGCAATCGTGAGAGCATAGGCCATGTAATCACACTCCTCAATGTACCTCCTTGTTGGCTTTATTTGCCTCTTTGAGCTTTAATTTTATATTATTTTATTATCTTTATTTCCTTTTTATTATAGTTATTATTAGCTAAATATTACTAACTTTTACTTTTATTACTATATATGTAAATATTATACCATGATCAAACATAAAATCAGGTAGTGATGATTAGTGTGACTTAAAGTCCTTAATCATGGTATAATATATTATGTTTAAAGGAGGGGCAAAACGGTAATTTTAGACATATGGATATAAGGCTTAAAAGGAACAATTGAGAATTGGAGACAGAAGCAAAAGACGAGTCGGCTTTTCCCCTAGCCAAGGGAAAGCCGACTCGGTGTTATGGGCTGAAATGTTTTCTTTGTTCTGTTTTTTGTTTCTGCTTTTGCCATAGGATCATACATAAGTGTTTACCCCTATAAATTATAAATAGGGCTAATCACATAGATTAGGATGATAGCTTTTCTTAACCTCATTCTCTCTCTACATAATTCTCTTTTCTTCCTCAATTGTAATCATCATCAAGTGTACATCTCCATTGGAGAACCTTTTTGAAAGAAGCAATAAGACATCTAGGCTAGGACAGTGGACGTAGCCCAATTAGGGGTGAACCACTTAAATCTTGGTGTTGTTTTGTTTGTGTTTATTTGCTCATTATTAGGGTTCTTGGGTTGCAGTACGTATACGATTTCATATTTGGATGTTTGCGTGTGAGTTGTTCTTGGGATCAAACCTTTGATCCTTGGGTGTATAAGGGTTAATTTGTTCAATTGGTATCAGAGCAAGGGTTTGTTAGAGGTTTTTTTGAGGTTTTTTTTATTGATCTTGCACAAGAAATGACATCCATGAAGTTGGATATTGAGAAGTTTAATAGGAATCAAAACTTTGGGCTACGACAAGTGAAGATGAAGGCCATATTAGTGCAAAATGGAGTGCAAACGACTTTTGATGGTGTAGATAAGATGACACAAGGAATGACTATGACTAAGTGGGAGGAAATTGACTTAAAAGTATTGAGTGCAGTTCAATTGTATCTCTCCAATGAAGTGCTTAGGGAGGTTGTAAAGGAATCTACTACTAAGGGGATTTGGGACAAACTTGAGTTATTATACATGCCAAGAGTGTCACAAATAGATTGTTGTTTGAGAGTAGATTATATGATCTTAGGCTTGAAGAAGGTGGCTCTCTCAAGGCACATTTGGATGAGTTTAGTACCATAGTCATGAACTTACATAATATTGATGTGGTGGTGGATGATGAGGATTTGACTATGTTCTTGCTATGTTCTTTACCATTCTCTTACAAGAACTTTAGGGAGACATTGCTATATGGAAGGGATGTCCTTAGTAGTGATGATGTGAAAAATGAATTGGTATAAAGGGATTTAATTGAGAAACAATCAACCCAAAAACAAAATGGTACCATTGATGTGTTGTTTGTAAGGGGAAGGACAAATGATAGTAGTCTTGGAGGTAAGAGCAAGAATAGGTCCAAATCTAGTGTCTCAAATAAGGCCAAGACATGCCTTTTTTGCAAGTTAAAGGGGCATATCAAGAAAGATTGTTAAGAGTATAAGAGAATGCAAAGGGAGAAGGATTCTAAGGATTCTACATCTGGTGATGCAAGTTACGTCAATGATAGTGACGATGGTGGCGCCTTGATGGTGACACATGGGTACAAAGGGGATAAAGAATGGATTGTTGACTGGGGGTGCTCTTTTCACATGACTCCCCACAAGGAGTTCTTTTCTACTTATGAGAAAGTAGATGGTGGGAGTGTTACTTTGGGTAATGATGACATATGCAAGATTATGGGTATTGGAAGTGTAGCCATGAAGATGCATGATGGAGTGATTAGGGTGCTTAATGATGTTAGGCATGTCCCCGGTTTAAAGAAGAATCTTATTTCCTTGGGTACATTGGACATTCATGGATGTAGGTGCACTTGTGAAGGTGGAGTGTTGAAGATTACAAAGGGTTCGCTGATTTTTGATGATGGGTAGCATGGTGGGTCAGTTGTATGTTCTAAAATGGTCATTGGTTACTGGTTCGGCGAATGTTTCTTCTTCCACTTTGAGTGAACAAGAAACTAAACTTTGGCACATGAGACTTGGGTACTTGAGTGAGCAAGGAGAACATGTTGAGTAAGAAAGGAGTCTTTGGTGGGAAGAAGCTTGGAGCATTGCCATTTTGTGAAGATTGCTTTTATGGGAAGCATAAATGGGTGAGCTTCAAACCCGTTGTCCATAACACTAAGGGGATTCTTAATTATGTTCATTCGGATCTTTGGGGTCCATCTAGAAAGGTGTCCTTAGGTGGTTGTACTTATCTTCTTACGTTCGTTGACGACTACTCAAGGAAAGTTCGGTGTATCTTTATAAAGACTAAAGATGAGGTGATGGGTGTCTTCATTTATTGGAAGATAATGATAGAGAAGAAGATGTAGCGTGGAATCAAGACACTGAGAACTAACAATGGGCTTGAGTTAGTTGAGAAAGAGTTTCTCAAGTATTGCGCTAAAGAGGGTATAACAAGGCATCACACATGTGTAAGTAGGCCTCAACAAAATGGGGTGGCTGAGAGGAGGAGCAAGACATTGTTAGAAAGGGCAAGACGCATGTTGAGTCAAGCAAAGCTTGGAAAAGATTTTTTTGCCGAAGCGGTTTCGACGGCATGCTACTTGATCAACCGTTCTCCACACCGCTCTTGACTTTAAGTGTCCCCAAGAGGTATGGTATTCTTCCTCAACTGATTACTCAAATCTAAAACTTTTTGGATGTAATGCATACATACATGTTAATGAGGGGAAACTTGAACCTAAAGCTAGAAAATGTATTTGTTGGCTATGGTTTGGGTGTCAAGGGCTATAGAGTTTGGTGTTGCAAAATGATAAAACTATTTTTACAGTCGTTTATACTTGCCAAAATAATTTACAACTACTCCTAAATATAATACAAGTAAGTAATATAATAGTAAGCAGAGGTTCGATCCATAGGGAAAAATAGGACCTTCAAATGATTTAGGTGTATCTTCTTAGATATGAATACTAATATAGGGGGTTAAGTGTAAGTGATGAGGAAACTTGTTTAGATTGACTTAAAACAACTAATAAAGTTTATGTGGTTGTAAACAGATAAAAGCAAATCTTGAGTATGTTAACATTTCAACTTCACACATTAATTTTTAATCTTCCCAAATCAACACAATCAACTAATCTATTGAAAGGAAAAGCATCCTTGAGCTTGATTTATAAATATATAAATGAAAAGCATCAAGTACTATACATCATAACAAGTCAATACACTTATGGAATTGTAAACTTAAGCAAGATTACAATTAACCAAAATGATAATCCTTCTTAAATAACTTATAAACTAAAGCAAGTTTTATAAATTATAAGTTGCTACCATACTCAAATTAGACAAAGCAATCCAATTCAATTGCATGTGAACAAGCAATTAGAAAACCTATTTGTAAGCTAAGCATTCCAATTAAACCTATTCAATTCACATTCAAGAACAAAGAGATTATCAAAGATGATTTTATTAATAATGGGAAAGACTTACAATGAATGGCAAAAGAGTATACTAATAACTTTCCTCAAGATTTGAACCTTAGCCAACAATGGCCATCTCTATCAAAAGCATGAGGAAGATTAAGTCTTTAGAGTTTTTCCCAATTACAACTCTAAATTAATTTCAGCAGAAGTTTTTGATTCTAAAACTACTACTCTCCCAAACCTACTACAATTTACAAAAGTTTACTTAATTTAGAGGAGAAGAGAAGACATCATTACTCTGATTCGAGCCATCTTCTTCGTCTTTTTTGCTGTCTTTTCCATCCAATCATAATCAAAAGTAAAGTTTGAAGACGACAACTTTTATAAAGCCGGAACGCACAGGTCGCGGCCGCAACTTTACTCGCGAGCCGCGTGTTGGCTGTTGTACCTTTTTTGTTTCAATTCTTCTTAGTCTTCTTTATATCTAATAATAATAATAATAATAATAATAATAATAATAATAATAATAATAATAATAATAATAATAATAATAATGATATTACAAGTAATAAAATTATTAATAATAATAATAATAATAATAATTAATTAGACTAATAATAATACTAATAATAATATTTACATATATAGTAATAAAAGTAAAAGTTAGTAATATTTAGCTAATAATAACTATAATAAAAAGGAAATAAAGATAATAAAATAATATAAAATTAAAGCTCAAAGAGGCAAATAAAGCCAACAAGGAGGTACATAGAAGAGTGTGATTACGTGGCCTATGCTCTCACGATTGCAAGTGAGGTAGAAGGTGGTGATGATTCGGGTTCTTTCAAGAAACCATGAGTTTGATAAATGCAAGTAAGTGGCTTGGAGCTATGAAGCAAGAGATGGAGTCTCTTGAGAAGAATGGTACTTGACCTATTATGAAAGCACCCAAGAACAAGAGGATTGTGGGTTGCAAGTGGGTCTTCAAAAAGAAAGAAGGGTAATCAAGTGAAAGTGGTCTTATCTACAAAGCGAGAGTAGTTGCAAAAGGACTGCATTGATTTTCGTGAGGTGTTCTCTTCGGTGGTGAAACATTTTTTGATTAGAGCCCTACTAGCTTTGGTGGCGATGGAGGACTTGGAATTACATCAATTGGATGTAAAGACAACATTTCTCCACGGGGATTTAGATGAAGAGATCTATATAAAACAACCGGAAGGTTTTGAGGTGCATGGAAATGAAAATTATGTGTGTAAGTTGAAGAAGTCATGGTATGGCTTGAAGAAATCTCCAAGGCAATGGTATAGGAAGTTTGATGCGTTCATGAAAGCACATAATTTTGCACGTAGCTCTTATGATAGTTGTGTCTACATGAGGAGTACGGATGCGGGGCCTTTAATTTACCTAGTGTTGCACGTGGATGACATGTTGGTTGCTTGCAAGAGTATGCTTGAAGTAGAGGACCTAAAAAAACAATTTTCAAGAGTTTGACATGAAAGATTTGGGAGATGCAAAGAAGATCTTAGGGATAGAGATAATGAGGGATAGAAGCAAGGGTTACTTGTATCTAAATCAAACTGGATACATTGAGAAGGTGTTGAAGAGATTTGCAATGGACGACGCCAAGTATGTTTCTACTCCTCTTAGCTCTTACTTCAAGCTCTCAAAGGATTTATGCCCTCAGACCAAGCAAGAGGAAGAAGACATGAGGGGCATTCCACACACAAATGTCGTTGGGAGTATTATGTATGCTATGGTATGTAGCCGACCGAACATAGCACAAGCGGTTAGCATGGTTAGTAGATACATGGCAAACCCGAGAAAACAACATTGGGATGCGGTAAAATGGCTTCTTAGATACTTGAAGGGTACATCGGATGAATGCCTTAAGTTTGGAATTGACGACACTAGGCTCATTGGTTATTGTAATTCTGATTTCACGGGTGACCTTGATGGAAGGAAGTCAACATTGGGTATGGTATTCACTTTGGTTGGTACGGTAATTAGTTGGATGTCTTCTCTACAAGAGGTTACGACTTTATCGACTACGGAAGCAGAATATATAGCAAGCGGCGAAATCATTTAAGGAGGCAAAGTGGTTAAAAGGTCTCATAGGAGAGTTGTATCCAAGGCTAAGTTCGGTATGTGTGCATTGTGATAGCCAAAGTTTAATACATTTGGCTAGAAATCAAAATACGTTTCATAGAAGAACTAAGCATATCGATGTCAAGTATAACTTCATTCATGGTGAAATCGAAACGGGAAGGGTAATCTTGAAGAAAATTGGAACGGAAGACAACCCAACGTTCATGATGACTAAACCATTGCCATGTATGAAGTTTAGTCTATGCGTAGACTTGGTTGGGCTTGCTCCATTTAACATGTGATGTCAGTGTTGGGGTTAAGGTGGAGTCTTAAGGAGATGCATGTGATTTGCATATAGAAGGAGGACGTGATTTCCTCACCAAGAATCGTGTATGTGATTTACACACTATCCTAGCTCACGATGATGTCTTTGGATTGTTTATATGTTGCGATGGTGATGATTGGCATGTTTGAGGTGTTTGACTTGCAGACTTAAGTCAAGGTGGAGATTATGGTGATTAGTGTGACTTAAAGTCCTTAATCAGGGCATAATATGTTATGTCAAAAGGAGGGGCAAAATGATAATTTCTGACATATGGATTAAAGCTTAAAAGGAACAATTAAGGATTGGAGACAGAAGCAAAAGTCGAGTCGGCTTTTCCCCTGGCCAAGGGAAAGTCGACTCGGCGTTATGGGTTGGAATGTTTTCTTTGTTTTGTTTTTCGTTTCTTGCTTTTGCCATAGGATCATATGTAAGTGTTTACTCCTATAAACTATAAATAGGGCTAAACATATAGATTAGGATGATGGTTTTTCTTAACCTCATTCTCTCTCTACATAATTCTCTCTCTACTCTCGATTCTCTTCTTCAACAATTGTAATCATCATAAAGTGTACATCTCCATTGGAGAACCTCTTTGAAAGAAGCAATAAGACATCTAGGCTAGGACAATGGACGTAGCCCAATTAGGGGTGAACCACTTAAATCTTGGTGTTGTTTTGTTTGTGTTCTTATTTGCTCATTATTGGGGTTCTATGTTGCACATACACAATTTCATATTTGGGTATTTGTGTGTGAGTTGTTCTTGAGATAAAATCTTTGATCCTTGGGTGTACAAGGGTTAATTTGTTCACGGGTTCTTTAGATCCATGGGTCCAGGTATTTTTTGAGATCCGGATTCGGACCCTTGAAATACAAATGGATCCAGATCCGACGAGTCCAAAATTTTAGAACCCAGACCCACACAAACGGTTACAAATCCACTGATTTGGGTTGGGTCTAGGATCCATTACCGTCCCTAGTGGTGCCTCCATGTCTTCTGCCTCCTCTTCTTCATTGTCATCCCCCTCCTCTTTGTTGTCATCCCAACCGCCTCCAAAAAATATTGATGTTGCTTCGGCATTTGCTGGGGATACCAACCCTGATGAGGGGGCATCTAAGAGGGGATCTAAGGGGAAATCTGGAATTGGTACTAAAACTAATAAGGACATTGTTGAAAACTTTAATTACCTTAAAAACTGTACCCCTACAGAATTGCTAATGTTTGGATTATTAGGAGTGTTATAGAAAGTTGTGTTTGTTAGTATTGAATTTGTAAAAGGGTTGAAAAAAACAATGGTTGATTAGGTTGTAGGTTAACATTTTCATAGTAATTAAGTTGTTGATAAACATTACGAAAGTCTTTTGCTTTAGCATTATTTTCATTGTTGTTTTGGTTGTTGTTACACATAATTTAATTTTCGAGGATTAATTCTCTTTAAAATAATAAAATATAAAATGAAAGTAGAGAAAATTAAAAAAAGTAAAATAAAATAATGGGAAAAAAACAGCATGCAAATCGAAATTATCAAAGAAAAGAATATAATTGAAAAACTAAAAAACCGAAGAAAAATAACTGAAAATAGAAAAATTTTTATTATTAAAACAGATACACTAATTTTTAAATGAGACGGTCTCACGGTGAGACCAACTTTATGAGACTGGCCCAATATACATTTTTTGTCTTAAAATGATCAATCATAACGTTAAAGTGATCATTTATAATTTTAATATAATTATTTTTTATAGTCTTAAGAGTGATTACTTACAAACTTAAAACGATTACTTATGATCTTAAAGTAATCAATTGAAGAAATAGGCTATTATATGAGCCCGTCTCATGGTGAGACAGTCTCATACAAGACGAGCAATAAAAATTTAAAATAGGCTAAATTCATGTAAACTCTATAAAATTCAAACATACACATTGATAAAATTCAAGTATACATGTTTATAAAATTCAAGCGAAAATCCATGCAGAAACAACAATTCAAGTAGTAAAACGACTATTATTACAAGCAACTAAATTAACAAACCTGTGGACCTCCTTTTTATCTGTAAGTGTTGTCTTTTTTCCTCTTTATGTGGTTAAGATGTATTTTTCAAATTCTATCAAAATCACATAATAATTCAAAATGATATAAAATGAATAGAATACGTACTAAATTGTCATACTTGATTATATTACAACAAACAACGCACCTTTACATAAGAAAGATTTACCCTAATTGATAGTAATTATAATGTTTATCCTTTAGAGTTGCAGAATTTGCTTCCAAATTGTCAATAGCGATCAATATTGTATTCATGATAATATTAAAAAAAATGAAAATGAGTTGCGAAAAAAGATTAAAAAAAAAAATTATGACAATAAAACGGATGGACCAAGAATAATAAAAAGGATGAGATATAAACATAAAAAAGCCTAGAATATAATAAATAATATTATACATAAGAACAAAAGAAGCATGGCCTCCTTTATTTGTACAACCATCAACTATATATACATTTACACCACAACTAGTGTTGTCTTTGTGAATTTGCTACTAATCGTAGTAATGTGATAGAAGTGTTATTTTCCATAGCGTAAGCTATAAGACACCAAAAAAAACTTCAAGAGTCTCAAAGTAAATGTCATCAGAAAGTCAATTGAAAAAAAAGTATACATCTTTATGTGTGGATGTAGTGGGTATATGACTCTTATTTGTAAATATGAGAGAACTTCTAATCCAATGTAAAGGCTTGGGTAGAACCCTTTTTGAAATGGCAGGGCAATGCCAAGAATTTGCTTGTAGTTTAAATAAGCGGGATTTACTGGGTATGATGGTATGGTATGGTTCTGAAAAATAGAGCTAGTTGTGTTTACCATCATGAAATTGTGCATTTGTGGATGATTTGAAGGTCTTGAGGAACTCTTCAGCCTTCTTTAACTCGTCCTTCTTCCTAGATGCATTCCAATTGTGTTCTATTGCTAGGATTTCGATCACTCGAGGCAGAGCTTTACGAGCAGCATCAGTATCCAGAAAAGCAAGACGACATCTTCGAGCGATGAAGTCAGTCGCAGACTCGCAGTATTCATATCGAGCACAGTATGCTACTTCTGCTTCAAGGTAAGGGTACCCGTGGGCCAGACGCTTGCCCAGACCTTCATTCTGAAATGGAGAAGAATATGTACACAATAAGACATAAGCCTTAATCTTAACATATGAGTTTGCTACATGAACCAAAATAAAGCAGCCTGAGAGTCATTAGTATATCCCGTGTCTAATGCTATTTACAACTAAGAAATTCAACTCCAAAGATCATCTACACATATCCTCATCCTCTATTCACTCCAAAATATTCTCGTACTCTAGCAAATCTTAATTTTTCATGTCATATGAAGAACCTAGAGTCCTTTGGCATGCCCTCTCTCTAGATGAATTGCTCATACTTTTAAACGACTCAGCAATAAGTGTTTTATGACATCGTCTTTCTAATTGATCACTTTAAGATTACAAGTAAGTACTTGAAAGTAATAAATAATTAATTTAAGACTATAAAAAGTGATCATTTTAAGGTTATAATTGGACAATTTAGGATTGTAAGTGATCATTTTAAAACAATATGTGTACATTGGACCAGCCCAATAGAGATGGTATCACCAAAAGGCCATCTCATTTGAGAACTTGTAAAGGACCCAAATAAGGTAAAATGGGTAAAAGGGTTAAATTTCTAGAACCTTGGGGATATGAAAAGGCTGGTGCAGTTATCCTTAACGTATATCAGCCATCAAGTATAGCACAAAGTATATTATTAAATTATTCCAAAAGTCTTGCATTTCTTACTAACCCTATAAGAAATGTTGATTCGGGTTGTCAAATCAGTTTGGGTCAGTTGTATCGGATCAAGTTATAATCAGGTCTAGTGTCCACATTAGTTTATATCTCATTGTAGGTCCATTTGAAAAGTTGGTTCAAAATCAAATTCAATTCAGTTTTGAACACCTCTATTAACACCAATGTCAAAACTGTAATCCCAACAATAAAAGGTGCTATGATCTGCTATATATATTATCACAAAGTCATAATTGCAATAATTCTCCTGTAGAACTACAATCCAAAATTAGTTTTATAGGAGTCATCAACTAAATCTTCACGGATTGCCTATATAGCATGAAGACCACAACCTTCAGAAGCCATATACCCAAGGAAGAACGGAAAAAGAGAAAAATGAAAAAAAATAGAAATTGAGTTCAATTTGCAACAATAATTAGAAGACACTGTGTGATAAAGCAATCACATGTCTAACCTGAGCTATTGAAGCGACCCGCTCAGCCAATGTACCATATGCTTGTGATAAATGCTTTGCCACAGTAGTGTCCATGAGACCAGGAACAACTTTTCCATCGCGTGTCTTCTTCATTCGAACATACTGCTGAGAAATTACTGTAAACTTGGAAGGATCCCAACCATATCCACCAGTAAGGGTCAAGTTATGTGTCATGCATTCATTGGTTGGTTGCAGCTTTCCAGACTTAATTGCAGCATCAACAGCATCTTCGGCCATGCTAAGGAAATCAAAACATTTAAAATCTACTCAGAAAATATGGAAGCAACTAAAGGTAAGAAAACAAAATGATAAAGTCATGTAAAGATCCTTCGCTAGTAAGGAGGAGAACCACATGCCAATGCTATATAGTTTGGCATTTATATGGATTGTGCTTTGTTCTCTTTGTTAATATGAGGGTAAGGTAGTATATATTTGACCTCTTAATCCCCGCCAAGGAAAAAGTCACTTTGCATTAGGGCAATGGAATGTTGTTACTAGATAAACTCAAATTTTTCTAAAAACACTTGATGGATATGTAATGAACTACTGATTCGAATAATAGGCTTACGAAGGGGTAATTTAGGTAATTACTACGTTAGTGGTGACTTAGGGAATAAGTTAGTATTAAGAGGAGTTTTATTATAAATGGGGGGATTAAGGAGTCATAGAAGATCTTGAAATTTGTAAACAGATTGTGGGTGAGTCTTAAACTCATAGGGAGATCTCAAGCTTCTCGATTTGCTTGATCTATCTTTTCTTATTTTACTTTTAAGTTTATAATTATCCTTAATCTTCCTTTAATCATACATTTGATGATATAATTTCACTTTTGTCTCTTTTAGTAATTTATTTCCAGATTTGTGTTTATACAATTAAGTCGGTTCATAGCAAACATGGTATCAGAGCAGTACGATCGCCGGTGATGGCAAAAGTCCATAAACTACGCAGGTAACTGATCTTGATGCATTTTTTTAGGGTTTTGGGACTTAAACTCCACCCCTAGATATGCTCAAATTGGTCGTCCAAAGTAATGTCATTCACTCATTCAAATCAACTTCTACAAATGAAATTTATGAAAAATGGGGGAATGGAACTTGTGAAGTTGGTGATGAACATTTTAATACAGAATTGTCAGTACATGAATGCAATTACAAAGGGTTTTCACTCCACATCCTCCATCAAGGAATGAACGATGAACTCATTGCGATTGCATACCATGAAACCACTGAAGTGGAAGAAATCGAAGAAGGCAAAGACAACCCAGATTTGAAGGTTATTAATCTCAAAAAAGAACACGCAGCTCGAGGAAAGAGAATAGTCAGTAGAACTTGAAAATAAAGAAGACTACCTAAGAGTTATGGAGAAGAAAAAGAAAACGATGAGCAGATTTGGTATGACTATGATACTGCAAAATGAAAGCGAGAAAAAGAAAAACAGAAAAAAAGAGAAAAAGAAATAAAGAACAAAAGTGGAGCAAACAAGAAACATAGCAAAAAGAAAAAAGCAAGAACGAAAAAAAAGAGGTTAGTCGAATTCCAGTGAGCCCGGAGAACGGAGGAGGTGAAAATGGCGGCGCAAATGAATTCGATGTTCAAGGAGAGAGAGAACGTGAATCACGTGTGTTGTGGATCTGGAGGAGCTGCGGGCTGGTGGTGTCGGAGCCGAGAGAAACCAGAGAGGGCAAAGAGAGAGGGGAATGGTAACCGTCAGGATGGATTTGATGACGAGAAATGCTGGGTGAGTTTGGCCGGAAAACATGGAGGCTCTTGGAATACGACGATAGCAGCGATGGTGGCACAAGGGTGCGGGAAACAACTGTGTGAGAAATGATGAAATGAGGAGAAAGGAGAAAATCGGAGACAACGCCTGGGTAGTGAAAAATGTCGTAGAAAATTTCTTGTGGCTTGCCAATGTGAGGGAAACGGTCGGAGAAGGTTGAGACGTTGAGAAGGTGGCGGTGGTGGCAGATGCTGTTAAAGGGTGCAAAAGTCAGTTGAGCAAGGGAAAGGGAAATTTAGGGTTTTTGGGTTTGAAAGAGAAAGCGTGGGGAAAAAGAAGGCTTTCGGAATTCAGCTAGGAAAGGGAAAAGGTGCATTACGGTTTAAATTTGAATATGGCGCTGGCATCCCACATCAGGGGTGCAAATGTGTTGGTTCCTTATGCTGACATGTTCAACCATTCGTTTCAGCCAAATTGTTTTTTTCATCGGCGTTATAAAAATCGAATGCTTGAGGTGATGAAAAATCCTGAAACAAGAATAGAAAGGGGAAAGAGATGACCGTCAACTATGTGAGTGGACAACATAACAATATGCTTATGTAAAGATATGGGTTCTCCTCCGTTGTGAACCCTTGGGATGCCTTACCCTACCCTGACGAACCTCGAATACATCTGGATACGTTCTTGTCTATTTTCATTACTACTAGTCTTCAAGAAGAATATAATCATAATAGTCAATTAGAAAAAGACAAAGATACTTTTTTTGATGAAGCAGTCATAGCTGCAGCCAAAACATTGCCAACATGGGAAAATAGAGATGTAATTATAATTCCTAGTCTTGATAGAAAGGCTGCAAAGGAGCTACAGGAACAAATGCCAAGAAATTCTTGCCAAATTCCCCACACCATCGAAGCAAGATCAGCAGATTCTAGATGCTACTATAGATCCTCACAGAGCATTGGAAGCCTAAGCTAATTTTCGTCCACCTTGAGGGCAAGATGGAACTTCAGGCGGTCGGTAATGTATATGAATTAGTAATTCGGATAATAGGATTAGGAAGGGGTAATTTAGGTCATTACTATGTTGATGACTTAGCGAATAAGTTAGTATTAAGAGGGGTTGTATTACAAATAGGGGAAATTAGGGAGTTATAGAATATCTTGAAAATTGTAAAAACATAGTGGGTGAGTCTTATACTCATAAAGAGATCCCAAGCTTTTTTAATTGCTTGATCTATCTTTTCTTATTTTACTTTTGGGGTTGTAATTATCCTTAATCTTCCTTTAATCATACATTTGATGATATAATTTCACTTTTATCTCTTTTGGTATTTTATATTCAGATTTGTGTTGAATACAATTAAGTCGGTTCCTAGCAGAATATATGAAACTTGAATATACTAATTAAACCCGATATTCACTAAAATTAAAAAACTGATTTTAACAAGTTAAAACAAATTTTCTCTAGAGTAAAACTATGATAGAATAGAGGTAATGAGGTAAGGAAAGAGAGGAAGTTGGAGGGACGTATTTTCCTTTGTTTGCATAACAAATTTGGAGGGGGAAATTTAGAAGGAATCTAAAGGGATTTAGGAGAAAAATGGTTTTTTTCTTCCTCTCCTTCTCTTCCTCCTAAACAAATTAGGGAAGCCAACATTGTTATTCTTTCCCCGTCCTTTTCCTTTCCTCCCTCCCCCTTTTCTTCCTATCAGTTCCCCTTACATTGTTATCTAGACGAAATGTAAAACTGATTTTTAGTTGTCCTATTTGCAATTACTCTTTTTTACAAATTGAAGCCAACTTATACTAATTCAATTTTACTTATACTAATTCAATTTTACTTATACCGATCAAAGCTGATTTTTTCTCACTATAATAGATTTTTACTGAACATTATTTTTACAGGTTGGGGAGAAGAGAACCTCAATCCAAAAAAAACATCTTGCTAAGTCATGATCAAAGAAGATATTATGCATGACTCACTCACGTATACTGGAGAAAAGCAAAAGGCATCATAGACACGATGAAACAAGCTTCTAAAAGATTAAACTTACTGTTTGTTATTTGAAATTAGTACTTAAGAATCTGATAGTTTGTTAAGGAATTCATATGGTTATGATATAAGTAGAATAAATATGCTGAAATCTGTAATGAGATAACGCTCTTTGGGGCCTAGAGTATATTCGAAACGTTGTTATCTTTACGCTATACAACATTCTGTTATTTATTTCTGTTCTAACACCCATATTATGTCCCATGTTTACAATACAAACCACCATACAACACCCTTAAACACCTTCACTCAGTCACTACACCTCCACCGCAGATCACCAAGCATTACAAAAGCCACATGGAAAACAAAACCCACACGGCCTACTCTGTTTTTCAAGTTCCTTGACAATGAAGACACTAATGTCATAGCCTGTGTTATCTAACATATTCCTATTCCTAGTTTCTACACATACATGGAAACGAAGACATTTCTAGTAACTGATGTTAACCAATTTTGAATGCTTTCATTTAAAAAAGAGTACTCTTGACACTTCACTTTGGACTTGAACATGTAGAAATTTTCATAGAAATAATGAAATTTTCCACCTCGATATATTCATACGTAGAAGATTATCCCATACTTGGCCAAAAAGATTTGGCAACAAAGTCTCCTACCCCTATCAATCATATAATTTACAATATATCTAAAGTCCAAATCAAGGATAGACCTTTTAAGGACGCTTCAAAAGGTAAACTGCATCTAACAAGTGAACTACCAAAAAGAGCAAAGGATATACTCCATAGCATACGCAGCATCACACATGAAGTTATGAACTACCCAGAAGAGTCAATGAATTGAGGAGGTTCTGTGCAGCTTTATAAATTTTAATCCATCATGCCATTGAGCGTTTTATGCATTCAGTTGAGGGCAATAGGAGTTATAGGTGAAAACTGACCAACACAAAAGTGGTTCAAGTTCATGATAGTCACGTCCCACTAAAACCAGTAACAGAACTGTTTCTAGTATGTTTCTTGAAAACAAGTTAGATCCACATGCCAAATCTCCCATACGAAAACTCAGACTCAATTCTTAGAAGATAAGGCATAGGAATTTCACAATGCTAAAACCTTAAACCAAGCAATATGCTGTTGATTTAGCATTGATTACAATTACTCAAATTCCAACACACAAATAAATATACCTTCTATAAGTAGTCCACTTGCCACCAGTAATAGTTACCAAGCCAGGGAAATCTTCGCAAACAACATGATCACGTGAGATGCTTTCAGTGTTCTTTGCTTTTGGATCCACTGCCAATGGACGAATGCCACTCCATGCAGAGAGAACATCTGTTCGACGTACCTGTCGTCAACAACAGATTGACCAAAAAAATGAATCAGTATTTCTTGACGTGCAAGAACTCCAAAAACTAAAATCCTGAGCATAGTGTTATCAACATTCAACAGTCAGCAGAAGTTAAAGCTACCAAAGACATGTTGAACGCTACCAATAAAATTAGGTTTCAGTTAAGAACTCAAAACAGATGAAGCAATCATATATACAAGTTCATAAGGCATAACATGTCTTTTAAAAGACTTGACACCTATTTTAGGTTTTTGCACTTCAGTTAAGAAAGCATTAGCTCAAGGTGACGCCAAAAATATTGTCTACCGTCATAAATTTGCACTTCAGGAACTCAAATGCTTCTTCATTCATCACCATTCAATTAACTACAATATTCATGTTTTTCGAAAGACTTGACAACTACTTTTGTTTGACATAGGTGCTTAAGGCTGTCTACCCTATTTCTGTTGGCAATTCATTCTAATAGGCAAATGGAGAAGAAAGAATCCTTGTGAACGACCATTGGAACTCATATATTGGTCCATGTTGTCAAATCCAACCTTCGGGGATTAAGGCTCTGGTGTTGTTGTTGTTGTATATGCTAGTACACTTTATCCGTATCTCAACTTTAATGTTTTGATTAACTTCATAATATTATGTCACATAAAACCTGAGGTACAAGGGACAGAAGCTAATATCCTTTAACAGCAACAGGAAAGGTTATTTAACAAGTAGACAGTCAAAGTATCAAAGTCTCAAGGCTACCCAAAGCCCCACCAGGTTCAAGAAGTCTCCCTCTAGGCGCCGAAAAGAAGTATTTCTGCCTTTAAGTCGTCTGCAAACAAATCATGAATCTCGCTGATCCAATTTATTACAAATTTATGATTTCTTCTAATACAATTCTGATAATTAAATTACTAAATTCTTTCACGTGAGATTATGTGTGAAAATCATCATTTGGCAAATCTTGAATTATGGAGTTTTCACCTCCATTTTTCTCAATATAAAGGTTTTGATGAACTCGACCAAATGTTTTGATTCACAAGGGGGCTATTTATGATAGAACTAGTACACTTAGATAAGCCAACATTACCATAGCCACTCATCTAAAATCCAAGAGGAATCTTTGGCATATGGGTTAGGGTATTCCATAATATTAATATGCTATGACATTGTCTTGCGTCAACGAAAGAAAGGCCAGGATGGTCACACTAAATTATAAGAACTCCTAGTAGATCACAAGGATGGCCCCTAAACTAATGTTCAAAAAGAATAAGCGCACATAAAATAATGCAGACCTTGATACAAAGGTAATCAGAGAGAGCATCCAATATGAATTGAATCTCATCCTCATGTGGCTCGGGCAGCATTGTAATGTCGGTATTAGAGTCTGTGGTACCCGCTAATGTCCTTCCTAGCCATGGAAGCATGAAAACAACACGTCCATCTTTAGTTTTTGGAACAATTAACCCCATGCCATCAGGAGAATAGTAGTCCGGGAGAACAATATGTACACCACTGCTAGGAGATATCATGGGCACGGCAGCCTTATCAGCTAGTTTCCGAACAAAGTCACAAAAAGGCCCCGCAGCATTCACCACAACTTTAGCATATGTTGTAAACTCTTCGCCTGGTTTACTAGCAAGTGAGAATCATACTAGAAAGTGTATATAATACTAATAAGTTAAGGAAAATAACCCAGATAAATGCATGCAAAAGGAGCAAGTATAGAAAAGTATACAGATAAATCCACACAAAGGAAACATCTAAAGACAAACTACAGCCTTAGAAAAAGGTACAAAGCTTTAGCCTAAACTAACTGATAAATACTACATAGCTAATTTAGTATAGTCGCCGAGGAGCAGCGTCCAAAACCTAAATTGATATCCTGATTACTATCAGTGTGCTCTATTCGACCAAACAAACTTGAAAACTACAAATAAATCAATACTAATTGATGGCATTTGCTATGTAAGATGACATCAAGAAATTAGAGCTGTTCATGGGAGGGCTACCCGCCAAGCTCGACCCATCTGGCTCAAAAAACGGGCGGGCATGGATAGCGTTTTTCAAAAAAATTTAAAGTTTAGACATGTAATTCCCGCACGCCAAGATAAATGGGCGGGTAGCGACACCAAAAAAATACCCACCCAAGTCCGCCCTTGAACAGCTCTATAAGAAATCTAACTAAAACAATCTTTTCCACAAGAATAAAACGTTAGCCCCTATACAAAATCATGCGAAAGAAGAGGCATTACAAGCTCTATATTGACTTATAAGATGTAGAATATTTGTTTCAAACTGAGTTCAAATTCAATCACGAATTTAACATCAAGGAATATACATTACTCGATAAATTAATTAGTGTCAATTAAACAACCTACAGGGCATGAATACAATCACTATTACCAGATATTTATGGATACAGGAACTGAATGAGCAATCATTATCAAATGAATTAACAGGCCAGGAAAACAATCCATGAACTTTAACAGGCAAAACAAAATTATCTTAACACCTTAGACACGACCCAAAAGGATAAAAATTTAAATAATGAAGTAAAACTAAAATAATTGTTTTTATTAATCTAAACCAACTAGAGAAAAACTATATGACTCCTGATGCATGTCCAAGATTGTTTCTCATACATACCAGTGAGGTTGTCACGAATCTGTGCACCAATTATTCTCCCACTAACTTCATCTTTAAGTAAAGAAACAACTTCAGCATGATTAAGCACAGAGGCACCAGCTAATGCTGTTGTGCATGCTAAGCTAACATTAAGTCGAGAATCATTCATCTGCCCATCATAATACACTACAGTGCCTTTCAAACTTTTATTGTCTCCTATTCTTGTAAGAGTCGGGAAGAGCTCAATTGACTCTTGAGCCGAGTAATACCTCGATAGATGTAGTAATCTTGCTCCAGCAACTAGATCATATAATTTCAGACCAGCCCAGTAGTAAACCACTTCAAACCAACCAAAACATGGAGTCATGCATGGCAAAGAGTGGCACAAATGAGGAGCATTATCAATTATTTGTTTACGTTCCTTTAGAGCATGGAAGACAAGCTTCAGCTGCCCATAATCTACATTGAATACAGCTTTTTCAAGATAGCGTACACCTAAGTACCATCAAACAAATGTATTCATTTAGCATAAAAACACTATATAATGTTAATATAGATAAGAAAAGAAAAGAAATAAGCAACACTGCTAGAAAATGGCATAGTTCTAAAAGGATATATTACACATATAAATCCTTTTAGAAAATGGAGTCTTGTCAAATCAGAGTTAAATCAGGTCCCTAAAGAGAAAACCTTCTATCTCAAATCTCAATATACAGAGTAAGTAGATTCCATGTCAATAAATAAATAACAGAAACACTACTAGAAATTCAAAATTATAACATGACAATAAAGAATATATGTATATTGTCATCTACCGAATGCATGTATGACTTCCTACCTCATCAAAGGAAATGACTTAAATTTCTAAATTTTACAAACTATGAGAGCTTTCTAAAAAGGCCTAGATTTCTTCTCAACAAAAAAAGATGCCATAACCCCAATTCTAAGTGGCTCCTGCCTACGATGGGTACCTATAGTTCTATTCAAACTTATAATTAAAAAATATTAGAGATTTTTCAGCGTTATTGCTGGTACAAATTTACTTGGCATTAAAGATGATGAAATCCAATCTCCTCAAACAGCCTTTCCGAGGAAACAACATATGATATCATGATATTACTAACAACAATAATTGGCAACAACTACTCTCAACGCATGACCAACATACTTTGACACAGAGATTTTGCAATTGGAAATGGTTCCTTTGATTGAATTCAAAGTGCCTCGACATGTTTTTTGAACAACTTAAACAAATTGAAAGAGTTATAATAACTAAGCAAGAACAAGCTATATATGTTACATAAATAACCTTGGATATTGAAGAGTTGGGTTATGATACACTGATCACATTTAGGTACAGAGCATGACATACCCCAAAATAACTTCCTGTTTTCAAACTCTTCTAGCATAACTTTAATTGAACACTTCATTTCAACACTCTATGTAGCAAAACTGAAAATTTGTCATTTTCTTTTGTATGAAAAAGAAGAAGAATGCATGCTTCATTAAATTTTCCCTTTACTACTTTATACTTTTTTTTTTTTTTTTTTTTTGTAGACTATGTGATATGTCATTGGTTTCCCCTTTTGACACTTATTTTGCTGCTGATTAAGAGAACAATAGTTTACATAAATATTTTCCATCAACATCCAAGCTGAAACATGGTTTCTTGCTTCCTAAAATATTTCATGAGGTCGTCCTTAAGAAAGGTTGATATTTTTATTTCTTTCAGCAAAAGGATAAAAGAACTCCAATTAGAGGTAGCTTTAGACTTGTTGTAATTCGAATTAAATTTATTCCTTATAAAGTGATGTCACAACTTGCTTCCTAAAATATTTCATGAGGTTCTCCTTAAGAAAGGTTGTTATATATGAGAATTCTGAGTAGACCATAAAACAAGTACACTTCTTAGAGAGGAAAAACACTAATCTCTTAGCAACCTAAAGGATCTAGCCTTATTCCAACTACCTTAGAACGGTTAGAGAGAGCTTATATTCATGTATGCCTAAAAACAGATATAGTAAACTATCCCATAAAGTCCACAAAGATAAGTGATGCCTTTAAATTTAGAGAAGGTTAGCATAGTTCGTAACTGATTATTCTTAGGTTAAAATCTCAATGTGAGAGATTAGACGTGGATCTTATTGATACTCAAATGGCACTAACCATGCAACAAGTGCAGAACTATAGCTTTTTATCAATATTTGGTTGTAGCTGTCAGAATGAAAAGAATTTTCTCAACTACCTTACATCTGTCAGGTTTTATAATACTCCAGAGGACATGCATTTTACACAGGTAAAGGTGGACGAAAAATTTGTTTTACTCGAACAAATTGATGTAGATGTGCAAATTTGCAATATTATCATCATAGGGAAACTGTTAACTAAGAATCTAATGGAAATAAAAAAAAAGGAAGTGACAATCTAAGAAGCAACAACAATGACTAAGATCCCAAATAGATGGGCTCAGCTGCATCAACAGGATTTTAACTCCTTCGACTGATCATCTCCAATATTCTCCTCTTTCGTTATTTCAACTTATTCGTGAAAGTATAAGTACATTGTTCATTCACACCCTTACAATGTATTATGCTTGTTAAGAGGCATAACAAATGGCATCGACCGTGATAAATTTATATATAGCGTCATAAAGACAAGTTCCATCCCCATAGTCATAAACTCATGATGAAGCAACTTCATAGTTATTCTGCTTACATGTGTTGTGAGGTGCTATTAAATTGATTAGAAAACATCATCAATATTATCAAAGTTTTCAACCCAACAATATAGGGTCGGCTACCTGAATCCAAAATTATGTGCATGACAAATGGTTATTATATTTCTTTGGTATACATTTTTAGTCTTTACACTACTCTTGTCTTGCATTGTCTTGTATTCGTCTTGCCTTTGGCGTTTTCTTAATAAGTTTTTTTGTAGGTCTTTCTCGAGCTGACGATCTCATAAGTGGCAATCTCATTGTTTCCTTTGATAAAGGTATGGTATGTTCTCTTTTTATCCTCTTAAAACTCTCAACATAGCTTTTATGAGCGGCTTATACCAGATATGATGATGATTGATTGATTGATTGATAGGAGATACAAAATTTTTCAACTATGTGCATGAAAGTATAATGTTGCCCAAGGGAATCGTGAGATAAGTAAATCATGAGTTTCTTGGTAAAATCCATCCATAAACACATGCATTTTCACAATGCACCATTTACAATCACTTCCAAACTCACCTTAATGCGAACCATATGACATTAGAATAATGACGTATTGTTGTACACCATTTATTTGTAACCGCCCATCTGACCTGCATTGGATTTAGAAGGATTGTTTAAAATACCCAACTTGCTTGATCAAAATTGATAGTAACACCATTTATTTATTTTCACATTCACACCCATCTAAAGTAGGAACTATCTCACATTCGAATAATCACTTATTATTATACACCATCTATTTATAACCGCCCATCATGTCTACATTCAACATCGTAAGTAATAAGAGTGCATAAAAAACTTAACAAGCTTGACTGAACTCGACTTTGACACCATATATTTATTTTCACGATCACATACAACCTTCCAACTTTCCAAACCTACCTAAAAACCAAATCAATGATGTCTTAGTGTACACCAACTATGTAAAACCGACACCAAACCTTCATTTGATGCAATAGGGATGTTAAAAACCCAACCCACTTGAACAAACTCGACCATTATGAGGGTCACAAGCACAACATAAACTTCTGGCCAATATAACAATACCAACTGAAATAGGCTACAAAATGGAGTAATGGACACAACATTCCGTTACTCCAATGCCATTAAGTGGCTCTCCCCAACGGCATCCAGGATCGAATGTGATGCAAATTTATCAGTGACATCAAAGAGGTTATTTCCTTGATAACGTCAATTAGGATTAAACCTTGACAAAAACTTCACGTAGCTGAGCCATTAAACGAGTCATTCTAAAATGGTCTACTATAATTAGTATTAATCAAATTTTAATCGGAACACAAATGATGTTCTTACGGTGAATAATCATTATAACCAATAGATAACGGGCGATACAAGTTACATTACAGTTAACGGTTAACACGCTAACGGGGAGGAGTTTTTATTCATGCTCCAATATAAAATTTACAATATGCTAACAAAATGCAAGAATGTGATATGCCTAGAATCAAACCACATCAAGCTAAAAATCAAAATAAAAACAAAACATCATTAAACAAAAAAATAATAAAATAAAATCCAATAGAAAATAACAAAATTCCTCCTTAAATAAAAAAAATCCACGAAAAACAAACCTCCATGAATTAACTTGGTAGAACGAGAGGAAGTTCCAGAAGAAAAATCGTCTCTTTCGACAAGCCCAACACGAAGTCCTCTTGTTACAGCATCAAGTGCAGCTCCACACCCTGTAGCACCTCCACCAATCACCAAAACATCTAGAGGCTTCTCCAAGGTCGACTCCATTAACATCGAAATGTTAGAATTCCGAGACGGTACTACGCCATTTGATCCAGCAATTCGGGCCTGGATTTGAGGCTCTGTATTGATGATAGGTTTATCATTGGAGGAAAAGGAGGTAATGGAGAACGTAACGGCGGTGGTAACGGCAGCGATTCGACGGAGACGGATAGCCGTTGATGCCATTGATGGTTGGACGGAGGAGACAGAATACTGACTTTATTTTGTGATTTTCTTTTTGAATTATAAAATGTTTCTCGAGAATAATGAGAAAATTGATTTTAGACCGCTCCATAGGTTTGAACTTTGAAATTATGTAGTTGATTGGTTATACGCCACGTAGGTTTATCTCATCCGTGGCTACTTGTCACGTGTCGACTCTTTCCCTAGTCTCACGTGTGCCACTTGCTTACACTCCCGTTATAAGACAAGTCAAGCAAACCCCAAAGGTGCATTGCTAAACGATGCAGTTGGTGTGCTTGTGTGGATTTGGCTAAGACTTTGAGAAGATGTGAAGTAAGTAGGAACACAAGAGTTGGAAATGTAAGTGAGGTTTTTGTATTGCACAAGGAAAGCTTTTCAAGTGAACTCTCAATTGTTAGGTACAAATGAATGCCTTGGAGTACTTATAGGCAACACCCCTTACTACTTATCCTAATTCTAGAACATTCTAACCTCCTCAAATGGAGGGATCTAGATTACATCTCTCTAGAGAATTCTACACAATTACAAGTGTTAAGATACTCTAAAGTATGTACAAGAGTTGCCTAGAGAATTCTAGACATTAGATATTTACAAAGCCCCTTCAAGAGTTCTCCAGAACCTTCTACAGTGGGTTGTTCTAGACCCACATGCTCCACAAGCCTCTTGATGATTCCGGAAGTTTCTATAATCTTCTTTTGATGTAAGACACCCGAATACCAAGTTCCATGCCTCTGCCATGTGTGGAGACTACAAGTCATGCGTGACATGCTCCCCCACCAAAGTCCTTGACGACCCCGTCAAGGCCGAGATTCAAATGCCTCGATCTTGTCCCGGAATTGCCACAAGTCGTCCTCTTTTTCCGACGTTGCTTCGCTATCCGGGAGTCCCTTCCAACGGATTATATATTCATTATAACTCGGCACACCCCTTCGTCGGATGAGCCGTTTAGCCTCGATTTCCTCGATGTCCCGATCAAATGACGTCACAACTGCCGTGGGCGCACGTTGTGACACGCCCCTTGTTGGATCCTCGTTATCTCCATGATAGGATTTGAGTATGCTCACATGGAACACTGGATGAATCTTGAGCTTCGATGGTAACTCAACTTGATACGATACCTTTCCGACTTTACGTAGTATCGGGAACGGTCCCTCATATTTGCGCACAAGCCCCTTGTGCACTGATTGGAACACCTTGAATTGTTGTGGTAGCAACTTGACCATGACTAAGTCCCCTACTTGGAACTCAACCGGCCTCCTATGCTCGTTCGCCCATTTCTTCATTTTCTTGGCCGCTTTATCCAAGTATGTCTTGGTAATGTCTAGTTGCACATGCCACCCCTTGGCAAGTCGATATGCAGCGGGGCTACTTCCCGTATAGCCTGACGCAATCGCTTTTGGTGTCAAAGGTTGTTGCCCCATGACTATCTCAAAAGGACTTTGTTGCGTCGACTCAAACCGCTGCAAGTTGTAAGAGAATTGGGCTACATCCATCAACCTTGCCCAATCTCGTTGGTTGGCACTCACAAAGTGCCTCAAGTATAGCTCCAACAAGGCATTCACCCTCTCCGTTTGCCCATCGGTTTGGGGATTAAAGCTTGTAGAGAAATGGAGACCTGACCCCATCAACTTGAATAGCTCCGTCCAAAACTTTGCGGTGAATCATGGGTCACGGTCACTGACAATGCTTCGAGGAAGTCCCCAATACTTGACAACATGTTTAAAGAATAGCTTGGCGGCTTGCTCGGCCGTGCGATCTCGTAGCGCCGGTATGAATGTCCCATATTTGGAAAAGTGATCGACCACCACCATGATAGAGCCACACCCATCTGACTTGGGTAGGGCGGAAATGAAATCCATCGAAACACTTTCCCATGGCCTCTCTGGTATAGGCAAAGGTTGTAAAAGTCCCGCCGGCACTTGCTGTTCGATCTTGTCTTGTTGGCACACAAGACAAGTCTTCACGTAGGCCTCAATATCATTCCTCATATGAGGCCAATAATATAAGTCCTCCAAGAGTGCCATAGTGCGTTGCATCCCCGGATGCCCGGCCCACATAGAGTCGTGGCACTCCTTCATGACATCGCGCCTAAGGTTGTTCCACTTAGGCACATACATGCGGCGCCCCGTAGTGTAGAGAAGATCATCCTCTACCCAAAATCGCCATGTCTTCCCTTCCTTGGCCAACTCCATGAGTCCCTTGGCCATAGGATCTTGAAGAAGTCTCTCCTTGATCCGTTCAAGAAGGTTGCTAGCCACACTACTTACGCTAGCTAGCATAGCCTTGCAGCTTAGAGCATCGGCAACGACATTAACTTTGCCCGGCTTGTACTCCATGACATAGTCATAATCAGCTAAAGTATGTACAAGAGTTGCCTAGAGAATTCTAGACATTAGATATTTACAAAGCCCCTTCAAGAGTTCTCCGGAATCTTCTACAGTGGGTTGTTCTAGACCCACATGCTCCACAAGCCTCTTGATGATTCCGGAAGTTTCTATAATCTTTTTGTGATGTAAGACACCCGAATACCAAGTTCCGTGCCTCTGCCATGTGTGGGGACTACGAGCCATGCGTGGCATACAACCTACGTATATACTTTCCCCTATTTACAAAAAAATGAAACATTTGGGTTTAACACCGAGACTAAGAGGAATGGGGAACCACTTAAAAGGGGTGAAAATTTTTTTTTTTCATAAAGGGTATTGACATTTATGAATTGTCGTGTTGTTATAGTAAGGGTTAAAGGGTAAAAAAGAATAACAAAAATAAAAATGAAACATTTTCAATGAATTGACTCAATAAGAAAAATGTCTCATTCTATGAATAGGAGGGAGTATGATTTATTTCCATTTTTAATTTATTGTTTAATTTACAAATCCTCCAACTTTAAAAAGTGGCTAAGCGCATTCAACTGTTCAAATTTTATGATAGTAACAGTGTAAATTATATTCTTGTACTGAAAAGCCATGACATTATTATCAAAATCATACGTTTTTCCATTAATTTGTGAGATTATTTATTTACCCTTGTCTTCTTTCTTTAAATCAACACTCACCATCATCATTCTTGTAGTTGAATCCTCAAGCAAATCAGGTCCGATCTTTTGTTTCCTCTGTTATTTTCTTCTTTCTTCTCTGTGAAGTACCGAATCATTATTTGTATTAGAGTCTGACGCATATACTTCAAAGCTCATTATTTCAAGCCAAGATCCTTGGACTTTTTTTGAATTAGAAGAACAACCATGATTACCCAAATCAATACAGGAAACTAAACAAATGTATTAGTACAGATGAATTCCACAGCATGCCAAGTAAAATATACTAGAGCTTAAGAAGACCTATAAGCCTGCAGCGTTGGGTGATATAAGGGTCTCTAAGAAGGCTTCTCCAACACAAAAATCATCCAAAATTCCATAAAATATGAAATTGTCAAAACTTCCTTCTTCTAAGTTATACAACACCACTTCGTTTCCAATCAAATCATCCACATCTTTGAACAACACCAGTTGTTCCTTCTTTAATAAACACGGCGGCCTAAAATCCGAATCATCATGGTCACGAATACTAAACATACTCCAAGACGCTTTTACACCTTATTCTTTCATCATCCAAATATACTAGTTGATCTACCAGTAAACATATACAAACAAAGAAAATCTCCCAGAGCAATCAGATAATCAAATATAAAACACAATCAAATAAGTCATCTTACATGTCATACCTAAACCGCTACTTTAAATACCACAAACCATTACTTCGCATACCTAAACCCCTTGAAAGTTGATAAGAGGTCGAATACTCTCTAGAATGGGTGAATAGAGAGTATGGCCGTTTAAAATTTTTGTCTGAAAGGTTGTCTCAAGAGATTGAGTGACCTTTCAAAAAATTATCTGGGACATTTTTAGGTCGAGTAATAAAACTATAACGTATGTGCGGAAAATAAACTTAAACAATAACACACGATATGTTAACGAGGTTCGGTTCTAGACAACCTACTCCTCGCCCATGGGTTCTCTTTCAACCTGTAAGATTTCAACTCCTTTTATTAATCGACTTTAAGACAAATAAGAAGATCTCTCTATCTTCTCTCACCACGTTCTTCCCCTTGAAGAAACGTCTTACAAGTCCTTAATAAAAGCAAATCCCAATCTCGATCACAATAGAAATTACAAGTTGAACACTTTGAAAAGTATTATAAGTTAGGCGTATTAAACTATGAATAATCTAACTCTTTTTAACACTTAAGCCTATTACAAATTATAAGAGCTAGATGAATTAAGAATTACAACTCTTTTAAATACTTAGAAAATACTAGATCTTAAGTCAAGAGAGAAAATTGTAAGAAGAGGTGCATCCTTAATTCTTGAACGAAGCCTTGTATTTATAGATGTCACGCCTCAACATATCCTTGAAGAGCAAGAACGCTTCATCCGTCAATTTCGTTGATCTGGATATTCTGTGCCAGTCTTTAAGATCTTGAGCTTTTCCTCAAACTGACGTTGCACTGACAGCTCATATATTTTCGTAATTGTGTGCTGTAATTTGTTTTTGATAACCATTGTTGTGCTGCCACGTTAGAACTTATACAAGACATTGAAAACTCAGCAAAAACCAGATAAAATAACGTGTAAATACTTATTCAAATTAATTCCTATTTTGAGCATTAATTTAAATTATCATTTCCTATTTTTAGCATCAATTTAAATTACCATCTTATTTATAGGAAACTCTTTAATCATCATAGCTTAACAACTTATTCAAATTCAAATATTAACCATGTACTATTAATAACAAAACGTGTGTTAGCTTGTATTTTAACATTTAATTAACTAAATATCTTAAACACACATTTTAAATTCAAATTCAAAATATAACCAAACGTTCAAAATAAAACGTGTAATTTATTCAAACTTAATTTCAATATATTTTGACCTATCAAAATATTTTAAAGATAATTTTAATAAACCTTGACCTATGAAAATATTTCAAAGATAATTACGAAAATAACCTTATTGTAAACACAATTATCTTAAAGATCTTTAAACTTATTTCAAGACTTATAAGTTCAACCTTAAGATAAACTTAAGTCATTTAAACATATTTCAATATTTCGAACTTAAAATATAAAAACTATTCACTTTATATTCAATATGATTTTGGACCAACTTAAACAACTAAATGTAATTACATAATTTATTTGTTTAATCAATATGTGTTTTGAATTATCATCATTTAAGTGAGTTGAGTCTTTAATCTTCCCGTTGATGAAAGTCAAAACCATATTTTCCTAAATCATATTACTATGTTAACATGCATCGAAAAACATGATAAAAATAACACAATATCATTAAGGAGAATGTTTTCAAGACTTTGAAAATAGTTTCAAATCAGTTTCAAATCAAAACAATATAAGCCAATAAATTTTCATGCTTCTCATTATCCATGCATGTATCCAAAGATATAATTATCAATATTAAAATCAAAGTGTATTATGATAATCAAACGATATAAACAAGAATAAGAACAATAATCAATAACTATACACGTATCATCAAACATTATAATCATCAATCAAACAACAATAAACATGAATTTTTAATGAATGAACATGAATGAATCAAATATTCAAATAATCAAGCAGATGATTAATATGATCAATCAAGCAAATCAAATTTTTAAAATTTTTAAAATTTCTAAAATTTCTCCCCCTTTTTACAGAAGCATATAATATGAAACAAGAATTAACTGAATTAACAATATGCAACATGCAACACAACTAAACAACAACTAATAAGCAGCAACAAAGATAAGCATAATGTACAAAATTTATAATTTCTCCCCCTTTTTGACTTTCATAAAAAAGAAACATGGATAAACTGTTGGGATTGTTAATTAAAACAATTTTCCATAGAGATTTAAAGCATTGTGAGTCAGTTGTTTGGTAGGAGAGAAATTCGAATGAGAATCAAGAATAAACATATCTTTGGCATTTTGAAGTGCCAAAATATTTGGTGTAGAGTCATCAGCAATATTTGAAAATTTTAGAAGATCATTGATTAGGGTTTTAGAGATTACAATCTCATGGCCTTTAACAAAACTTCTTAAGGCAAGAAAACCATCAACCATACCATAGTAAAGGACAAATTAAAATAGAAGATTTTCACCAGAATAGGATATAAAATAGAACCAGGATCCAACAACTTACCAGGAGTTGATTGGATGAATGAAGAAATAATCTCAAAATCTTCAAACAGAAAGAAATTATAGTCAAGAATATCAACATAGGATAAGGAACGATGTTTAAACGTATCAATCCATTGACCAAACGTTGTATGATTTTCAAACCAGTGTTTAGGTACTTCTAAAGATGTAAGAGGCGAGGGAATTAATGGGGTAGGAGTATCTTGCATCGGTGATCTTGATGTTTCAACTTTTTCAAATTTTTTGGAGGACCGGTTAAGTTTTCTTTTGGGGGCCATTGATGATTGTTTTGAGAGCTTGAAAAGGAAAGAGTGAAAAATATGTGTGAGAGTGAAACAAAAGCTATAGAGGAGAGTGAACAAGAAAGGCATTTCATTCACTTTAAAAGGGAAATGTAGTACAATGCATTTGTACTTCATTTAATAGTGATTTGACAACATAGGGAAGAGGCACAGTTGATGTGTGTAGCTTGACCGGTTGGAAGAGTGACGTGAAGGGGTGTGTGATTTAAAGGTGTAATCATGAATTCTATTTGAGACTAATTTGATTAGAACCAAATTCATGAACAAGGATTTATTGCATGGTTGACGTCCAAAACTGTATCAAACAAACAATTTTGTTTTAAGATAATTAAATATCCTTTATTAATTAAAGGTATTTAAATATAAATCCCATTTTTGTGTATATAAAACAAATAATTTTTAAGAAATTGAAATTTAATTTTCAATTCTCAAAGTATAAACACACATATATATGCAATTTAGATCATGTAAATAAAATGAAATACTCCCCCTAAATACATACTTAGTATTTAGTAACATTTTACTTTTACTATTGAACCCTGACTCTTATATCATTACTCCCCCTTAGTTCATGCAACATCATTTAGCATGCCAAGTTCCATACGAATATATGTAAACCTATCATGATTGAAAGGTTTTGTAAATATATCTGCTAACTAATTTTCTGTAGAGATAAAGGATAAAGTAATATGACCTTTTTCAACATGATCACGTATGAAATGATGACGAACCTCTATGTGTTTTGTACGTGAATGTTGTACTAGATTTTTAGTAATACAAATTGCACTTGTATTATCACACTTAATTGGAATACCTTTGAGATCAACTCCAAGATCTCGAAGTTGTTGTGCAATCCATAAGATTTGAGAGCAACACGCACCTGCAGCTATGTATTCTGCTTCAACTGTAGATAGAGTAACTGAATTTTGCTTTTTAGAATACCATGAGATCAATGAATTTCCCAAGAATTGACACGATCCTGAAGTGCTCTTTCTATCAACCTTATATCCAGCATAATCAGCATCTAAAAAACCAATCAAACTAAAATTTCCACAACTAGGGTACCATAGACCGAAGTCTTTAGTCCCATGCAAGTATCTAAAGATTCTCTTAACTGCTATTAAGTGAGATTCTTTTGGGTTAGCTTGAAAACGAGCACATAAGCAAACACTAAACATAATATCAGGACGACTAGCTTTGCATTGATCCATATTGTACTTCTTTAGCAAATCTCTAACATATTTACTTTGACAAATAAATATATCATCTTTCTTTTGCTTTATTTGTAGTCCAAGAAAAAATGTTAAGTCTCCCATCATGCTCATTTCGAATTCCTTGCACATAATCTCAAAAAATTCCTTGCACAAAAATCGTTAGTAGCTCCAAACAATATATCATCAACATATACTTGAACAGCAAGTATATCTTTACCTTTAGTTTTAATGAAAAGCTTTTTATCAATTTTACCTCGTTGAAAGTTATTTTCAAGTAAATGTGAGCTACATTTGTCATACCAAGCCCTTGGAGCTTGTTTCAAGCCATATAGTGCTTTGTTTAGTTTAAACACATGATTAGATAGATCTGGATTTTCAAAGCCAGGTGGTTGTTTAACATATACTTCTTCTTAACTTCACTAATACCATTAGCATCCAATTTGTCATCACTTATATCATCAAAATTTTTATTAAGGTTTAACTCTTTAAATCCTTCACTTAATGTTCCATTGTCAGATTTATCAAATACTACATGTATACTTTCGTCAACCATACTTGAACGCTTATTTAGAACTCTATAGGCTTTACTATTTAATGAGTATCTAAGAAATATATTTTCATCACTTCTAGAATTAAATTTACCTAGATTACCTTTACCATTATTATGGATAAAACATTTGCAACCAAATGGTCTAAGGTAGGCTATATTTGGTTTTCTTCCCTTGAATAACTCATAGGGGTTTTCTTTAATATTGGTCTAATGAGGCACCTATTTAAGACATAATTTGTTGTGTTAACAGCCTCAGCCCAATAATGTTTGGCTAACCCATATTCTATAAGCATTGTCCTAGCCATTTTCTCTAAAGTACGATTTTTCCTTTCAACCACGTCGTTTTGTTGGGGTGTCCTAGGAGCTGAAAAGTTATGGGTTATACCATATTTTTCACAAAAGGAGTCAAAGTCTAATTGATCAAACTCTCTCCAATGGTCACTTCTAATCGAGAATATTGGAAGATTCAGCTGAGTTTGCATTTCTTTACAACGTCTTGAGAACGGTTTCAAGGCTTCACTTTTATCCTTCAAAAAGTGAACCCACGTACTAGAATAATCATCAACTGTAACTAAGATGTAAGATTCACCTCTTATGCTCCGTACACGCATTGGTCCACATAGATCAATATGTAAAAGTTCACATGGTCTTGAAGTACTTACCATTTTCTTCGGTTTAAATGAACTTCTTACTTGTTTTCCTCTAATGCATGTGTTACGTGTAGGACTATGTTTGTAGCCAAGAGCTGGAAGTCCCTTAACTAGATCTTTACTTACCAACTTATGCATGGTATGAGTATTGATGTGACCAAGACGTCTATGCCATAGTTTTGGATCATCTATCATAGCTTTCAAGCACTTAAAATTCTGAGCTGCAATTTCGTTAGTATTCAAAGCATAAACATTATCATGTCTAAGGACGGTAATAAATGTGTTTCCGGTGTTAGGATTTTTGACAAAACATTTTTCTTTATCAAAGATTACTTCATTTCCTTTATCACATAGTTGAGACACACTTAGCAAATTAAATTTTAGACCTTCAACTAAATAGACATTATCAATAGTTTTAGAGGGATTCTTACCAACCTTGCCAACACCTAAAATTGTACATTTACCTTTGTCACCTAGGGTGATCGAGCCATTGCATCTTTCTTTAATTTCAGAAAATAAAGAAACTTTACCACTCATATGTGTCGAGCATCCACTATCTAGGATCCACTTTTGCTTTTCCTACAAAAAAAAAATTCTCAACTTTACTTGGCTATTCAAGTGAAAAATTTGGGACCATATTCGGGGTAGACCATGTTAGGTGGTCTTGTCCCTTTAGGAACCCATATTTGCTTTATCCGTCGACGTAATTCAAGAGGAAAGGAAATCTTAATGATATAATTGTCCTTACGTCTGTACGGACATGCAAACTTAATATGTCCTTCTTTGCAACAATATGAGCAAGTAGGTGTGCGTCTTTGTTTGTATGCACTCTTAACAAATGTGGTGTTACTCTTATAGTTATGTGTAACATTGTTATATCCTATACCACATTTATCATTGAATCCTTTTAGACGTCTAAGCATTTTTGTAAATTTAGATTCGGAGTTATTTAGCTTTGTTAATGCTTGTAAATTTTTCTTAGACTCATGTCTCAGAGTCTTAAGCTTGGATTTTCATTCTTAAGATCAATGAACTTTTTCATTTGGCTGAGGTTCTATTCTTTCAAGACTTTGACAGTCTCTTCAAATTTTGCTGTTTCAGCCTTTAGCGATTCATTTTTCTTTATAAGGTCCTCACAACCTTTGGCATAGTGACGAATTCTATTTTCTAGAATGTTTTTCTCATCTTTTAAGATCTTTTCAATTTGAAATATGTCAAAGAGAGCTTTAACTAATTCGCCTTTAGAGCAAGAGTTAAGAAAGTCAAGTACCTCTTTATGATTTTGTTCTAGATCATCATCTTTATCATCATTAGCCATAAGACATAAGTGAGCTTGACCATCTTCACTTTCAGGTTCGGTTGATCCTTTGAAATCACTCCATGTAGCAACCATTTCTTGTTTCTTCTTGTTTTTCTTGTAAGATTCCCTTTTCTTCTTAGGTTATTCCTTTACAAGATGTTCTGTAGATCCACATTCAAAGCAAGAAAGTTTGTTAGTTTTAGAATTATAGTTAGAGTTTGAAGACTTATCTTTGTTTCTAGATTTAAATTTCTTAAATCTTTTGCGCATCTTCATGATTCCTTCTAGACCTTTTGTGATCAAGGCAAATAGATCTTCCTCATCATCACTTTCTTCATCATCACTTGAGGATTCATGATATTTCTTTGCCTTTAGGGCAAGATTCTTCATGGAAGGTGTTACATCACTTTTTCCATCACCATGTAGGATAAGTTCGTGAGTTGTGAGCTTTCCAAGTAGATCGTCAAGTGATAGAACTCTCAAGTCTTGAGCTTCTTCAATGGCGGTGACTTTTGGACCCCATTTGGATCTTGGAAGACACCTCAAGACCTTCAGGACAAGAGAAATCAAACTGTTAGTAATTAATGTAAAACGAGTAAATATTTCATTAATATTCTCATCCTTTTTCATCTTGAACATTTCGTATTGATGCATGAGGATGTTGATCTTAGCACTTGACTTGTTCCTTCATATGTCACAACTAACTTATCCCATATTTCCTTAGCACTTATGCATGATGAAACTCTACTGAACTCGGTACCATTCAAAGCACAAGATAATTGATTTATTGCCCTATAGTTCTTGGAAACGGATTCCAAATCACTTTGTGAAATATTCGAATTCGGTTTTTAACACATCATTTCCTTGAGCGTCCTTTTTCATGGGTACCTTAGGTTCTTTAGTTATGATGTCCCAAAGTTCCACATCTTGATCAATCACGAACATTTTCATCAAAGTTTTCCAATGTGAGAAATTTGTTCCACAAAACAAAGGAGGCTTAGAGCACGAACGTCCTTGAGCAAATAACCCTTCCCCTATTGGATCCATCACAAGATATTAGTCTTTATATGTGAAACTCAGCTTTAATACCAATTGAAAGTTGATAGGAGGTCGAATACTCTCTAGAGGCGGTGTGAATACAGAGTATGGCTGTTTAAAATTTTTGTCTAGAAGGTTGTCTCAAGAGATTAAGTGACCTTTGAAAAACTATTTTCTGGGACATTTTTAGGTCAAGTAATAAAACTATAACGTATGTGCGGAAAATAAACTTAAACAATAATACACGATATGTTAACGAGGTTCGGTTTCAAACAACCTACTCCCCGCCTATGGGTTCTCTTTTAACCCATAGGATTTCAACACCTTTAATTAATCGACTTTAAGACAAACAAGAAGATCTCTCTATCTTTTCTCACCACGTTCTTCCCCTTGAAGAAACGTCTTACAAGTCCCTTAATAAAAGCAAATCCCAATTTCGATCACAATAGAGATTATAAGTTGAACACTTTGAAAAGTATTCTAAGTTAGGCGTATTAAACTATGAAATAATATAACTCTTTTTAACACTTAAGCCTATTCAAATTGTAAGAGCTAGATGAATTAAGAATTACAACTCTTTTAAATACTTAGAGAATACTAGATCTTATGTCAAGAGAGAAAATTGTAAGAAGAGGTGCATCCTTAATTCTTGAACGAAGCCTTGTATTGATATATGTCACGCTTCAACATATCCTTGAAAAGCAAGAAAGCTTCATCCGTCAATTTCGTTGATCTGCATATTCTGTGCCAGTTTTCAAGATCTTGAGCTTTACCTCAAACTGACGTTGCACTGATAGCTCATATATTTTCGTAATTGTGCGCTACAATTTGTTTTTGATAACCAATGTTGTGCTGCCACGTTAGAACTTATACAAGATATTGAAAACTCAGCAAAAACCAGATAAAATAACGTGTAAATACTTATTCAAATTAATTCCTATTTTGAGCATTAATTTAAATCATCATTTCCTATTTTTAGCATTAATTTAAATTACCATCTTATTTATAGGAAACTCTTTAATTATCATAGCTTAACAACTTATTCAAATTCAAATATTAACCATGTACTATTAATAACAAAACATGTGTTAGCTTGTACTTTAACATTTAATCAACTAAATATCTTAAACACACATTTTAAATTCAAATTCAAAATATATCCAAACGTTCAAAATAAAACGTGTAATATATTCAAACTTAATTTTAATATATTTTAACCTATTAAAATATTTCAAAGATAATTTTAATAAACCTTTTACCTATTAAAATATTTCAAAGATAATTTACGAAAATAACCTTATTGTAAAGACAATTATCTTAAAGACCTTTAAACTTATTTCAAGACTTATAAGTTCAACCTTAAGATAAACTTAAGTCATTTAAATAGTTCAATATTTCGAACTTAAAATATAACAACTGTTCACTTTATATTCAATATGATTTTGGACCGACTTAAACAACTAAATGTAATTACATAATTTATTTGTTTAATTAATATGTGTTTTGAATTATCATCATTTAAGAGAGTTGAGTCTTCACCCCTACTTTAGATACCATAAACATCTATTTCACACACCATAAAACCGCTAGTTGACATACCATAAACCCCAACTTGACACATTAAAATACCTACTATAACTAATTAAAATACCTACATTATTAATAAAAATATCAAATATGAACCATCAATGTTCTACTTGTACATGTAAAATATATATTATGAACCATTATAATATCTACTTCTATTGGTTCAAACAACAGATATGACTGATCAAAAAATTCCAACTTCTACCGATAAAAATAATTATTGTGTTTATGATATACAAAGTAAAGGTTTTTGGATTATTAGTAGGTATTTGTGGTATGTCAAGTGAACTAAAGGACCAACAGTGTGCAAAGATGTCCATAAATGGACAATAGATGATCGTAGCCTATCATTCTTAATGAAGTAGGGAAGCCTATTGGTCCTGATGATCATACTGTGGATATGTTTACACGGTTTTTTGGGACTTTAGCGCGTAATTTTGCTCTTGCACCATTAAAAAAGCTTAATTGACATCATGTTGAAAACAAGGACAATATTCGGAGTTATGTGAAGGTAAGTAACATTTTTTTTATGTATTGTGATGTGTATGATAATGTTTTTTTTAAATGATGTAATGCTTAATGAAGAAAAAATGCATTATCTCCAATGAAGGTAAAGATTTTATGTTAGAATCAGTTGGAATGCTTTGGCGAAGACATAATGCTTGGTGAAGAAAAAACATTTAAAAGCATGCACCAATTGATAGGTTGGCAAATGCACCTTATGCAATTTCAGAAGTGTAAGTAGGTAAACATTTTTAAGCGTAAGTAGATGCAACTTTTTTTGTAGTGATTTATATATTGTGGCATTTGAGCATGTGTTTATGTTTAAATTTAGATAAAGATGAACCAGAAAGAAAACCTTTTCCGGCAATGCTATCTCCTAGTGGTAGAGTTATTTCACATGTGTGGTCATATTTTACAAAACAACCAACCGACAATTAAGATGTTTTCTTGTGCACTTGCCAAATTTGTAAAAGTCAAGTGGTAAAACCCTTAGTTTCATACAATATCTGCTGAAGTAAATACTTTTTAAGTTTTTGTACATGATATTTATATTTTATAAATCAAGAATGTATTAAAAATTCATTTATTGTGTTTTGTGAATACGTGTTTGGTAGTGATACAAGATCTTTCAACAAACATTTGACAAAGAAGCATGGAATCATAAAAAAAACTCATGCAACAAGTGGCAGCGGGACCACAAGTGGAGGCCGACAGTGGATAATGGACATCCTCGATGGAGGTATGCCTTTTAAATATAATCGTAATGAAATGATTGATGAATTTTCTAAACGTATAATTTGATAAGTTGCCATTTAACCATGGTGAAAGTAAGACATGTGAATATTACACTGAAAAAACTTTGCAACCACAATACAGAGTGATCCCTAGGAACACTCTTAAATGATGCACAATAAAATTATATGAATCAAAGAGCTATAAATTAGTTGAAATGTTTAAATCTTTTAATGGTAGGGTTAGGTAATAACCGATATTTGGTTTGCTCCCCCACATTTAGAACCTTATATGTGTGTAATAGCACACTGGATAGATCATGATTGGTTTCAAAAAGGATAATTTCTTTTGAGTTAACGCCCGAAAGACATACTGGTGATAATATAAAATATAGATTAATAGAGATATGTAAAGAATAGAACTTGTTAGATAAGATATTTTGTTGTTCTACCGATAATGCAACCGTCAACATTAAATGTATTGAATTTTTGTATAAGAACCTGCTTTTAGTTTTATCCTTGGTGGTAGATTATTACACATACGTTGTTGTGCTCATATTGTTAACTTATATTCCTAAGCAGGTATTAGACAACTAAGTGATTTATTAGATCCATTAGAGACATAGTGAAGTGGTTTAGATTAGGACAGGTAAAGAGAAGATATAAGCAATTATATGACCATTATCAACTAAAAAAAGTATATTGGTCATTAGATACTCCTACACGTTGGGGCTCAACCCATGATTTATTAAAAAGGACTATTGTTTATTGTCCGGTTATAGCACAACTGTATATTGAGTGTACGGATAGCCGTATAAGTGATGAAACATGGGAACTAGCTATAAGCGTACAGAAAATGTTAGAAGCGTATAACCATGCAACTAAGATTTTTTCATATGTTTACGAACCACATGTCCACTTAGTAATAAGTGAATGCATTACTTTTTTTATCATCTTCTTAAACATTTTCGCATGATGATACTAATGAATTTTTAAAGTCGATTCTTGCAGATATGATGGAGAAGAGGAAGACGTATTTTAGTGATTTTCCTTATATTTATAGAATTGCAACAATTTTAGACCCATGTTTCAGACGGAAAACCTTACTAAATTAATTGGATTTTACTACTAATCATTTGTACATAATTATATTGAAAATTGTAAAAAGCTTTTAGCAGATCTTTATGATCACTATTCTAGTGTATATAACCCAAGTCGCGATACATCTAGGCGTGCTTGCGTCTCGGCACGTCCCACTTATTATAATCTCATAATAGCTAACATAATAAGCCAAGATGATAGTTTTGTCGAACCATTTACTTCCTCACCCTCCGCCTCATATTTAGAACTAGATAATTATCTTAAACATAACTTTGAAATTGAACAAGGTAGTTATAATATTTTAGAATGGTGGAAAGAAAAATCAATAAGATTCCCCATATTATCGAGAATTGCAAGGGATATCCTTGCAATTCTTGCTTCTACTATTGCGTCGGAGTTTGCTTTTAGAGTAGGTAGAAGAGTTCCAGTGAAAAGAGATCTCTTCTTGCGCCACATACTATTCAAATATGTGTTTGCAAGAAAGATTGGGATCAAGTGGAGGTCCGAACACAAGGACTCAAGAACGATGATGTAATACCCCATATTTAGCTTGAAAAAGGATTGATAGACTACTCATATCAACAAGGTGCATCTTCTTTTCTAGGGAGCCCATTTGCTAAGAACTCCACAGTTAAGCGTGCTTGGTGGGGAGCAATCTTAGGATGGGCGACCTCCTGCGAAGTTTTCCCGGGTGCACACGAGTGAGGCTAAAGTGCGTTGGAAAGACTTGTGTTGGTTTATGGGGCCAGTCTACAGTCTCCATGAGTAGTCACCGGCGGTCCGAGGGGCCGGGGTATTACAGATGATGATCCATGGATGATGATGGATACATCTGCATCATCCTTAGGAGGAGAGACAGCGGAAGCATCTAATCAACAAGATGATGATGACGAAGACGAATAGGATCATGAATATCGGACAACAATCAATCAACATTCAACAACTACAAATAAAATATATGACAAAGAACTATGTGGGGTTTGATTCCTTTGGGATATTAGGTTCAAGTCCATTTTCTCCCTTTTTTTTTTTATTAATCATCTTTATCGTTTCTTATTAATTTAATTTTTTCCATCATTTTAGTAAATATTTTAATAACGACGACAAGCAATGAATTTCACTAATAATGAAGTAATAAATAAAGGTACGTCCGGATAATTATAGTATTTTTATATTATATTTAAAAGAAAAATAAGAATGGAAACGATGGTCTGACCCGCCCGACCCGAGAGTTTGAACCGCCGGAATCGCCTATGAATCTCTAAGGAACCGCCCAGAACAGAAAACGTTCGAATCAGGTTCCAGATGGAATCGGAACCAGGTGGAACCGTAGTTGGATGGAACCGGAATGGAACCGGCCCAACCACAACCTTAGCCATCACTAATTCCAACGATATATTTGATAGTAGGTATTAAATGGTTGGAATGAAAATGAAAGACCAGTGTAATTTTAGTAGTCAAATATCTTGACAAGTTAAATGCCCATGCATGTTTTACACCAATCATCTCATTTTTTTAGAAAATTCATTTAAGTGCATTATTATAAGAAAATGTAATTAGATGGTAGTAAAAATTGTGATTGAAAAAACTTTTTTATGATCAAAGTTCCATTACCATTGTGCATTACATGAAATTTAACAATACAAATCATTCTCATTATTATCCTTTAGTACCAACAACCAAAATGGCCGTAAAATAATTGCGTTGTATTTTGGTTTAGGGTAGGCAAAGAGGAGGGTGAGATAAGGAGCATGTTTGTGGATTAGCACGGGCAAATTGGGCTACCGCCCAAAGCCCCGAATTTTTTAGGGTCCAAAAAACTTATTTTTATGCATATAAGTGATATTAATTTAAATTAAATTTAAATATAACATACAATTTTTGCTAAATAATATGAGTTTTTAGTGCTATTTTTATTAAGTAGTTTAAATATCAACAATAAAAAGCAAAAGGTATACGCATTTTAAGTTTTTAGGTGTCTTTTTTATCTTTTGCTCTGAGACCCAAAATAAACAGGACGGTCCTATTAAAGAGGATGCAACTACATCAAACTTAAGATTTTAGTAAAAAAATACATGCATCAACTGAAACATTTCAATTTTACACGACTTAAAAATGATTAATCGCGTAAGTATATATTTCAAAATAAAACACATGTATTGTTCCATAGTCACACTAAGAATGACCAAGTCCACAGGAACTTAATAGTCATTTATTACAAGAACATTATTCTTTAACAAACTAAAACTAGTAAAATATTTAAATTTATTGTTAATGTATTATATAACCCGTACTAATGAAACAGAGTAAATCAAAGGAACAATTAATTTTTGTTAAGTATGTTTCTCATCCGTTTAATTTCAAGAGGATTCATAAGAGTAATTTTTTGAGCAATTTGAGGAGGCAAATTGCCACTGAATAAGGCAGGTGTCGTGAGTTGAAAACCCGGAATTGCACTATGTAAGCTAACATATGCAAGAGCTGGAGTATTACCCACATTAACCTGAAAGTGAAGCATGGTCTGTGGAAAGATCATCACGTCACCAACTTCTAACCTTTTATAATATGCTGTATTATTGGTGTCGATAAATCCTGCAATAATTGACCCTTTTATTACAATAATAACTTCAGATGTTCTGTGAGAATGTACTGGAACAGCTCCATCCACGGCAATGTCTAGCCTTGCCATAGAGATGCCTAATCCATTAAGGGCTGGAAATGCAAATGACATTCCTAAAGTGATCTCGTAGCCGAAGACATCTGTAATGCTTTTTTCACCACGAAATCCGGTGAAAATAAAATCATCTGCAGTTAGTGTAGCAGGATCTCTACAAGCATATCCTTGCGGCCCTCTAGGAAGACTAAGGTCTCCTACACAATAATCTAATTCAATGGCATGATTAAAAGAGGCTAAAAGAGATAAAATGAAAAATACAAGAGTATACATTTTATGAACTTCAAGTGATTTTAGGATATTTGTTGTATAGGGAAAGTTAGTATGAAGATCTATTATGCTTTAAGGATTTAGTATTTGAATATTTAAGTCTCTTCAAGAATGCACCCTTTATATAGGAGCTTGCTTCAGACACTGAATCTTTTCAAAAATGGAAGACTACATGTGTACATTTTCTAGATAGTTAGACTCTTAGACTAGCTATATGCTATCTTGATTCTAGCATGTTAGACTAGTTTTTGCATATTTGAACTTTAAAGAACGTATTTGTTATTTTGAATTTGTGCGAAATAAAGTATTATTATATGTTAATATAAATATTAAAAATTAATAAATAGAAAACTAAATTATGTGAATGAAATTAAAAAAGACTTAAAATATATAAATGAGCACTACAAAAAATTATTGAATTGGCGACACCACATTTCGTCGCCATTTGATAGCTAAATGGTCAAAAAGTGGGCTTGGCGACGGGCAGGCGACGGGCTTCGAGGTGGTCGCCTTTTCGTTCGTCGCTAACACCAAAATGGACGCCATTTCCTCGCCATATTTTCAGGAAAAGTTGACGACTATCGGGCAGCGAGATGCCCATCGCCAAGGACCTGTCTTACATGGCGACAAAGATTCTCCTCGCCAACTCTCTCGCCAGTCTCAGTGACCAATTGGCGATCACCTCCCCGTCGCCAAGTTGGCGACCACATGTTCACGCTTTTTGGTCGTCGTGTATATATATATATATATATATATATATATATATATATATATATATATATATATATATATATATGTTATATATATATATATATATATATATGTTATATATATATATATATATATATATATATATATATATATATATATATATATATATATATAATATTTATATATATTTTGTATTAGTTATAATATTAAGATAAAAATATATACACATAAAACAAATAAATAAAAAATAAAAGAGCTGAAAATATTATATATAAAACTAAAGTTTATTTACAAAGTCACAAAAAATACATATATTTAATCATTCACTTGGAAGAGGTGGAGGGGGGGTCGATACAAATTGAAATGCGATTCAATGAATTTCAAAAAGAGTTCTCGTTCTCTTGTTATTTGTTCAGTCAGCCTTTGATGAGTCTCATAGGCAGTCTGAGCATTTCCTCTTCGTATCGCTTTCCATAATTGATTATTGAACTCCATTTGCCGGGCTTCTAAATCCGCAAACCTTTGTTGTATAATGGCATCATAATCAGGTTGTGCAGGCTGAGAAGACGAAATATCCATTGGCTTAGGAGGATAAATAATTTGAGAGGCGGACCCAACCCCAAATACCTCTTTGCCTTTTTTGTTTTTTTTGTTTGAACCGCTTTCTATATTTTTATAGCATCCAACCAAATTTGACTTGGGTCGCGAGTTGGATGCTCCTCCATCAAAGAACGATATTCATCCTTCAATAAAACAAAGAAATTAATTACCAATAAACAAAGTATTAATTGATACTTAAAAAATATAAATAAATAAACAAGTTTAATAGATTATTAAGTTAACTTTTTGTTACTTGCTATTCGTCCATTGGAAACAATCCCCTGTTTCATTGTCAAAGACCCCATGTGTTCGTGAAAATATTTCATAGGCTGTGGGTCTTTGACCTTGTGATTGTTCCTGAAATATTTAAAAAAACGACTTAAAATTAAACAAAAGATAATAAAAAAATTCAATATAATACTACTTAATTAACTAAATACTCACCAAATCCCGCATTGTTCTGGCGTGCGGGATTGAGCCACCTATATGGGTGGCTTCAGCTTTGTCTCTTCCTCCACGTCTATTGTAGGAATTCCTAGCCGAAACGACTTTATTATCTGGGCGTTCCCAATCAGCCTTCCATCGCGCCCAGGTCTCATTATCGATGGAAGGAGGTTTAAATTCAGGCTTGCTTTTCAACGTCCTGCGCCATTTGAAAAGCATATCCGCATAGCGCTTTGTGGATTTTTCTTCCAATGACCTTCGAACGAAATGTTCGAGGCGAGGGTTCCATTTGTACTGTTTCTAAATACATAAATGTTTCATCAAATAAAATACTTAAAATAATTTATATATAAAAAGTCTAAAAATAAACAACTAAATAATAATTTTTTCTTAAATTCATTAAAATAAAAATATTTGGTGGGTTTGGTCACACCCTTCCAACTATTACTTTCGACATCTTGCCTATAATTAAAGGTAGCCCTTATTTTGGATGCAATGGTGTTTCCTGATATCGGATTAAATCTTACAATAATTAACAAAATTAGTTTACAATAAAATTTTAATATTGAAAAAATATTAATGATAATAAGATGATAAAAATATTTACTTGTTTATGGTTGGTAGCCATGGAAGATTCGGACGAGGATCCTCTCCAGTGTCCTCTTCCATATTATGTATGGAATCACTTTGAGTATTTTCACTACTCCCATGAACTCGGTTACTGTTGTCTTCGTCGCTATTGTTGTCGTTGCTAGTCGACAAATTATTCAAGAAAATGTTGCTAGCCCAATCACTAGGGTCGCTGCTTATTTTGCCTATAATATTTATTTCAAACCCTAATATTATTTTCAACTAAAATCAATCTTATCTATACCATAAAATGTCCCAATTTTATCTATGTAATGAATTTTTTCATCCCAAACAAAACATTACTACGTATACTATTAAAGTAATTCGAAAATTACATTTAAAAATTAAAAAAAAACTGTTTTTATTAACATTAGACATGCTCAAGTTATACAATAATTCGAAAATATAAAAAAAAATAAAAAAATTTCGAAACTAGATAATAACATCATATTAAAAATAAATTACTCTATAATTCCAAAGTTACATTTTAAATAAAAGAAATCTAGAAAAATATAACATAAAACATGCTCAAAGTATACCATAATTCATAATTCGAAAATATAAATTACTTCGAAATTCGAAAAATGCATAAAAATAACACTAAATATGCTCAAGCTATACCATAATTTGAAAATGTTAAAAACATACAAAAAAAGACGAAACAAAATAATAATATTAGACATGCTCAAAATATACCATAATTTGAAATTTTAAAAAAAAACATACATAATTCAACATAAACATCATGAAATAACAAGAAATAAATGGAAATAACGTTATGAATTTAATTAACTTAATACTGACATACATACATAATAATTAACGTAATAGATGAGCAACATACTGCGGTTTTGAACGCATTTGTAAAATTCTCTTGCACAAACGCTTCAATCCTCTGACTTGACCAATTCGGTTGATGTCTTTGAATCCAACTTTTAAACTCAGAAACAAATACATCCACCTCTGGACAGTTCATTAGCACGTATCTAGTGGGTGAAGATATAAGTCAATGTTGTGCTTTGGATTACTCGGCCCAGAGACAATCACGGTCAAGAACATATACGGCTTCTTCATGCACATCCATAGCGGAAGATTGTATGGTGTTAAAATGAGAGGCCATGATGAATACTATTGACCGGAACTTCCAAAGGGGTTAAAACCATTTGTACACAGACTAAGCCGCACGTTTCGAGTCTCCATTGCAAACTCTGGATGCATTTCGTTAAATGTCAACCACGCTTCAGCATTAGACGGATGTATCATCTCTCCATCTTTAGTGCGGTGCTCTGCATGCCACCTCATATGCCTAGCTGTTGCCTCTGAAGCATACAATCTTTGTAATCTGGGGCCCAAGGGGAAATAATGAAATTGCTTCCGCGAAACCTTATCGCCTTTACTGTTTCTTCTCCATCTAGAAGTTTCACAAATATAAAAGCAAGTTGCATTTGCATTATTCCCCCAATATATCATACATCCGTTAGGACAACAATCTATCTTCTCAACGGGTAATCCAAGGGCAGCTATTTGTTTTTTCATTTCATAGAAGTTGTTTACTTTCGTATTATGTTCTGGTAACACTTCGTTCACAATAGCACAAATATCGTCATAACACCTCTCAGTGAGACGATGATCTGTCTTCAGGTTTGTAAGTCGACCAATAATAGACATCTTGGTGTGATTTTTACAACCTTCAAATAAAGGACAATTTTTACAGAATTTAACATTTCAAAGAACTATCGGCACTGAGGGTTTGGATATTCGTCAACGTGTACCGGTGGTTCATTATCTACTGACACTACATCATACTCGGAGGGAAGAAACTGATGGTAAGTGTCTGGAAATACACTGGCTACTGCATCATGCACCATCTGTGAGTATGGATTTGGATTCTTTGACGATTGCTCTCCCACTACCGCTACAACATCAGATGTTGTTCCTATCTCTGTATTTTGATGATATTCCCACTCATAGTAATTTTCAATAAACCCCTTTCTCATTAGATGTTCTCTTATTTCATTTGCTTCCTTATAACAATAATTTTTACACTTTTTACAAGGACATCTAATCTCAGAACTCATGCTTTTTGTACGAGCAAAATCTAAAAACTCTTCCAACCCTCTCATAAATCTTAAACTAAACTTTCCATTTTTTTCGTCGGTTGTACATCCAACTTCTTTCTTGCCTAAAATTCATTTTTAACACCTATATATAATATAATAACATAATTATTCAACTGATTAGTAAAGTAAGTTAATGAAAATAACAATATATGATAATAATATAATTATTCTAATAAAAATTATTAAAGCATACTAACGTCAATAAAAATAAAATATAAAATAATAAAAAATATAAAAAACTCAAGTAAATAACAAAGGAAATAAAATATGTACTAATTAAATAATAAAATTAAATCAAATTAATGAAAATAAAAATTAAATATAAATAATAAAAATAAATAAAAACAACTCATATAAAGATAAAAAACAAGCTACATAATAGAATAAGAAAATCACTAACCTCTTCTAATTCTTTAGTTTCCGAAATATACGATGCACAACAATTCTGCAGCTTATTTAAAGAAAACATGGCGACAACACGGCGATTACAAACCCATTGCCACTTTAGAATTCAAATTCAAAAACATGGCGACCAAAGGGCTACCAACAGAATTGTCGCCTTCATTTAAAAAAAATAAAACCAAATTCACGGTTTTTCTGGCGACAAAGTGGCGACAAACAGCACTCGTCGCCATGCATCAAAATAAAAATAAAAGAAAACTATCTTTCTTGGCGACGAAATGCCGACGAGACACCCCGTCGCCATGTATAAAATAAAAATTAAAAAAAGAAAAATGGCTATGGGCGTCTTGTTGGCGACCACGTTTTCCGTCGCCAATGTACTTTCTCAGTTGGCGACCAAACATTCTCTCGCCTTGTCGTTGCCAGGGGCGACCAACACTTCCCCTCGCTAATTCAATAAGTTTTTGTAGTGGAGATAAAAAATAGACTCTTATTTAAAAATAAAAATAATACAAAATAAATAAAATAAACTAAAACACAATGCAAAAGGAGTGGATGAGTATAGAGCTGTTCAAAACCAACCCGACCCGAAAATCCGACCCGGAATCGAAAAATATTCGACCCGAAAAAATGTAAGTTTTTTAGGTTTACCGAACCGCAATTACCCGAACCGATACTTCACTCGAACCGTTTGATAACCGAAAAGGGCAAAATCGAACTCGAACTGCAACCGAATTTTATAACCGACATATAAACCTTAATCGATGTTACCCGAACTGAACAGTGATCGACCCGAGTCAAATCCGACCCGAATTATGCACGTAACCGAATGTAACTTGACTAAAACCAATTAAGATCGAACTGTTTTTAACCCGAACTGATACAAACCCGATCGATTATTAATCGAACTGTTTTTTACCCGAACTGATACAAACACGAACCGATTGTAAATCGAACTGTTATAAATCGTCCGAATCAAATTTTCACCTAATTTTAGCAAATTAAGTCCAATTTCAGTTTTCTAATAATACGGAAAAAGGAAGAACACAAAATCTATACAGAAGAGATCGCATACAAAATATATATATATATATATATATATATATATATATATATATATATATATATATATATATATATATATATATATATATATATATATATATATATATCTATATATATATATATATATATCTATATATATATATATATATATATATATATATATATATATATATATATATATATATATATATATATATATATATATATATATATATATATATATATATATATATATATATATATATATATATATATATATATATATAAACAAATTGAAATAAATTGATCTGCCTATTAGGACTGGCAAAAGCTGACCCGACCTGCTAACCTGATCTGAAACCGAGTCGATATTAGCGGGTTTGGGTTTAGATTTTTGACTTAATTAATTAAATGGGTCAACCGGACCTGATCTGTTTATTAAATGGGTTAGGTTCAGGTTGAATATTTAAACCCGAAAAAAAACTTGTTGAACCCATTTATTAAATTTAAGACGGATCAACATTTGCCAAATACTTCGTAAAACTAAGATAATACTAATTACCATGTATTGAGGGATTTGTCAGCTGAAGATGACTTTCAATAAGAAAGGAAATTGTCCCAGATCGGCTAAGGGATTTGTCAGCTGAAGATGACTTTCAATAACAAAGGAAATTGTCCCACATCGGCTATGAAAGATACTAATAAAAGAAAAATCCTTTAAATCACTTCCACAGATATCATACCAACTTACGCAGCCACGCCGTGAGCACAAAGCGAACTATTCCTTCGCCTTTTACTAAAGAATACCGTGTGCTCGTTGCATTAAGTGGCATACGTTTATTTTTAGAGGAAGCCTTTAATTAAGATTAAATGTGTCAAATGACCTGAAATATATGAATTTAATGACCTAAAAAAAAAAGTAGGTTAAATGGGTCATTAGCAGGTTGATCCGATCTGTTACAGATCAGGTCGAGGTTTCAATTTTTGACCCATTAATGAAATGGGTCATGTTCAGGTTAAGGGTTTATTGACCCATTTATATATGATCCGAACCTGAAAATGACCCAACCCGACCTGTTTGACACCCCTATCTGCTATATCTGATAAAACAATCGTTAATTATTTTTTGTAAGTAAATGAGCATACAACAATTAAAAACCTGACTAATAACTTATTTCGATATTGACCCGATCAATAGTTATTCGTAATCGATAACTACTCGAAAAATAAAGCTCGAACCCGATCTGTACCCGAAAAAACCGAACCAATTAGTAATCGATGACAACCCGAGACCGATTGACACTCGACACGAACTTCAACCGACACCGAACTGATGCTAACCCGATAGCTTGAATAACCGATCTCTAACCGAACCGTGACTAACCGACTCGACCCGAGTGTGACTCGTTGTAAAACACAGCCGAAAAATAACCGATCTGAAATGCAACCGAACCGAATAACACCCGTCGGAAACCGATCCGATCAACCGAATGAACACCTCTAGATGAGTATTTTATATTTTCAGAAATGGACAGCTACGACTACATTTTCTAGATGGGACCAGCTGTATACGTACCTATACCTACACGTATAAAATTCTTCAATAAAATAAGTAATACGTTTGCATGTTATTCAAGTTTTTAAATAAGTATTACGTTTGCATGTTATTCAAGTTTTAAATTAAGTATTACGTTTGCATGTTATTCAAGTTTCAATATTTAGGCCCGAAGTCTGAAAAATACGCCATCATTGACACAAAAGATAAAATAAAAACAATAAATTGAAGACCAATTCAAGATTTATTTAAATATATCTATTTTTCAATTTCCTTTTCAAACAAAACTGGCATTAATTTTGACTTATCAATAGGTTCTAAAGGTCCTAGATCTAAAGAGGTGTATATAGAGTTAGGCATGACATTAATTGACAATCCTAAATCTAACATGCACTTAACAATCATTGACTTCCCTATAGTACATGGAATTGCAAAAATCCAGGGTCTTTCTGTTTTGATGGAAATTTTCTTTGAATAACAACAACATTTTCACTACATATAATTCTTTAATTACCTTTTAATTTCCTCTTATTAGCGCATAAGTCTATTAAAAATTCAACATATTGAGGTACTAACTTAATTGCAACTAATAAAGGAAGATTAATCTCTACTTTACAAAAAATATCCAATAACTCTTTATCTAGTTTCACCCTTTTATCAACTTTTCTTAAACTTTCACGAAAAAAGGATCTAATTTGAATGGCATCAATGGAAGACTTAGATAAATTTTTAATTCTTTCATTGATTATAAATTGGTGACTATTTTTATCATCTAATCTCTTTAAAAATTATCATCCAATTCATTTTTACTATTTTCATCATCTTTAATTGTATCCAAATCAATTTTTCATCCTTTATACTTTGATCAACTACTAATTCCTTTTCAAAATCTGGGGACTTTTTAGCAATATCAGAAAGTTCCTTCCCACTTCTTAAAGTTGTAGCACTGACATTTTCTTTCAGATTTAGTGGTAGGGTAACTTATTACTAATTCGTACTTGTAAATTATTTATATCCTTTGCTTATTGCGCTAAATTTTGTATACTAGATTTAGTCTCTTTTGAAAATCTAAAAAATTAGAAGCAAGAGATTTTACCATATCTTCCAGGTTCATACCTTGAGATTGATTTTGTGTAGGTTATTGTATTTGGGGACTTTTTAGCAGTATCAAAAAGTTCCTTCCCACTTCTTAAAGTTATAGCACTGATATTTTCTCTAGGATTTAGTAGTTGGTATGGAAACTTATTACTAATTTGTACTTGTAAATTATTTATATCCTTAGCTAATTGTCCTACTTGATTTTCTAAATTTTGTATACTAGGCTTAGTCTCTTTTTGAGAATCTAAGGAACTAGAAGCAAACATATCTTCTGGAGTCGTCATGCCTTGAGATTGATTTTGTGTAGGTTGTTGCGGTGTATAAGCTCGACCAACTAGAGGGTCGTTTTGACTAAACGTTTTGACACTTTGGTTCCCCCATCTAAAGTTAGGATGGTCTTTCCATCCTTTATTATATGTGTTTGGATATGGGTTGCATTTTAGGATATGGATTGCATTTTCTTTGTAGTTGTCATGGAAATCCACCTACAGCGTTAACATGCTCATCTTCTTTTTAATGTTAGACATGCATCAGTCACATGCCCATTATTTAAATAGATACTACATGATTTTACTTGAGCATTTATATTATTTTGAACAAGTTTGTCAATTATGCTTGTTAATGTAGATAATTGTTGCTCAATTGAACTGGAATTACACATATCAACTTTTTTTTAACTTTTTCTTATCTTGTGAAAAATGATTGAGTATTATCGGCCATATTAGCTATTAAATTTCTTGCTTCTTAGGGAGTTTTATCCACTACAGCACTACCACTAGCGGCAGCTATATCATAGCGCGTTCATTAGAAAAAAGTCCTTCTCAAAAAAATTGAATTAAGAGTTCTTCAGAAATTTGATGATTAGGACAACTAGCACATAATCTTTTAAAATGTTCCCAATATTCATATAAAGTTTCACCAGAAAATTGACGAATTTACAAATTTCTTTTCTTATAGAAGAAACTCTAGAAGCGGAAAATTATTTTTCTAAGAATAATGATTATATGTCAGTCCAAGTATTGATAGGTCCAGTTGATAAATAATACAATCAATCCCTAGCAGAATCTTGTAAACTAAATGGAAAAACTCGTAATTTAATTATATCCTCTTCTATATTTAAAGTTTCATTGTACTATATAAACAACATGAAATTCTTTTAAGTGACGATGAGGATCTTCACCGGGTAAACCACGAAATACAAGTAATGGTTAAATAAATCTCGAATGTAATTTAAAAGGAGTAGTTATTTCAGGAAACACAATACATAACGATTCATTATCAAAAGTAGGAGCTGCAAGCTCTTTCAAAGATTGCATAGCCGAATTAAAGTAACTAAGAGCAATCTCACTAGATGATGTAGCAAGGTTGAAAAATTTGTCAAGTGAGAATGTGAATTCCTCTTCTTTTGATTCTTCGCCAATCACCTTTCCATCTCTTAGTTTCATAAACTATACATTATGCTTCTTGAATTAATTTGACTTGCAAAATAAAAAATTAGTAATAAATAATTAACATAAATTAAGAAGTAACTTCAGTAGTAATTTTGACACCATCCCCGGCAACAACACCAAATGTTTGTAGGACGTAGTCGTATGCGCACAAATTTAAATTTAATTTTTCCTATTACAACTTGCTAAATATAATAAGTGGTAAGTAGTGGTCGATCCCACAAAGATTGTGATTACTAGTTTTAAAGATACTTCTAAATTACTTATTTAATTAGAAATAATTAAAAGTGAAAAGATGGGGGGAAATGGGTTGTGATTACACTACAAATAACTTACAAGTAAAGTAAACTTAATACAAAAGAATTATATTTAAAAAGTAAATAAGATAGTACATCAATTTGAGAAAGTAGTAGCGACATGTATTTTATACATTTGCAAGATTATTTTTAATTATTGCTTACTAACAACTTTTATATGAATATGTGGTTGTAGGACTTATAGTACCCTCGTAAATTCCCTGTCAACCCTTTTATATTAGCTTAATATTTGTACCCAAGATCGTAAACCCATAGTATTCATTAATCTGATTTTAATGAATTGACCAACAATTAAGAAGATACCCTATAACTCAATTAAATTTAATATTATGCAAACTCTAATAATAATACTAAATGCAATTATGTTATTAGTCGTTTCTTACTAAAACTAACTAAATAAAATCATATTAATTTTAGGCAAAATGTTAAAAAACTACCTAGTATATATCCCATTTTGCAAAAAACTACCTTAAATAAAAATTTTTGCAAAAAACTACCTTATATAATATAATTGTTTGCAAAACACTACCTTATAACGGATTGTGGCCTTTGACCGCTATCTTTAACCGTTGACCCGCATGTGAGACGCACGTGATGCATTACTGTATTTAATTATTATTATTATTATTATTATTATTATTATTATTATTATTATTATTATTATTATTATTATTATTACTATTATAGTTATTATTATTAATTTTTTTAAAAAATAAAAATAATAATAATAATAAAAATTTAAAATAAAATAAAAATAAAAATAAAAGAAAAATAAAAAAAATAATAATAATAGTGATAATAATAATAATAATAATAATAATAATAATAATAATAATAATAATAATAATAATAATAATAATAATAATAAAATAAATAACATAAAAATTTTAAAAAAAATTTAAAATAAAATTAATTTTTATTTTTTTTACTTTTGTTTTTATTTTTATTTTATTTAAAATTTTTATTATTATTATTTTTTTTATTTTTAAAAAAATTTATAATAATAATAATAATAATAATAATAATAATAATAATAATAATAATAATAATAATAATAATAATAATAATAAATAAAAATAAAAACAAAAATTTAAAAAAATAATAATAATTAAAATTTAAAAAAATAAAATAATAATAATAATAATAATAATAATAATAATAATAATAATAATAATAATAATAATAATAATAATAATAATAAAATTAAAATTAAAAAAAAAATTATAATAATAATAAAAAAATATAAAAAAATTAGTTTTTTTAAATTTTTTTATTTTTATATTTATTATTATTTTTTTTATTTTTACTTTTCTTTATATTTTTATTTATTTTAAATTTTTATTATTATTATTATTTTTTATTTTTAAAAATAATAATAATAATAATAATAATAATAATAATAATAATAATAATAATAATAATAATAATAATAATAATAATAATAATAATAATAACAATAATAAAAATAAATAAATAATAATAACAATAATAATAAATATAAAATATAAAAAATAATTTTATTTTAAATTTTATTTAAAATTTTTATTTTATTTATTTCATTATTATTATTTTTTTTCTTTTGTTTTTATTTTTATTTTATTTTAAATTTTTATTATTATTATTTTTTTATTTAAAAAATAATAATAATAATAATAAAAATAAAAATAAAAACAAAAATTAAAAAAAAATTAAAATTAAAATTAAATACAGTAATGCATCACGTGCGTCTCACATGCGGGTCAACGGTTAAAGATAGAGGTCAAAAGCCACAATCCGTTATAAGGTAGTGTTTTGCATACAATTATATTATATAAGGTAGTTTTTTGCAAAATTTTTTATTTAAGGTAGTTTTTTGCAAAATGGGGTATATACTAGGTAGTTTTTTAACATTTTGCCTTAATTTTAACTTATACAAGAAAAATTAAGTCTATCCAACAAAATTAATCTTATATAAATTTAGAAATAAGAAGTAATTTACATATATACTTAATAATCAAGTTGCACAAGTTAAAGACCATTTTCAAATCTCATAAAAATAATATGCCAGAAATTTATTAAGTAAATAACTATAATACAAAATAAGAGGCTTGAAACTTTTTTTCAATCTCTCTTTTATCTCTACTTAATCTTACATTTAGTATATTACACACTATTTATTTGGATGGTAGAACCTCAATTTATAGAGGTGGGCAATTAAGAAACATACATTTAAACTATAGATATGGGGAATCGAACCTCCAACCAATGTTGATAGAAAAATTGTCAAATTGATAGAAAATGTTGAAGATTGATCACGCAACTTCTTGATATCTAAGTAAGCTTTCACCATCTCAGCAAGCAAATTTTAATTGATATTTTCTACTTGAATTATGTTATTATCTACTGTTGACGACCTGTAGACATAAATGCATTTCACCGACTTCAAATCTATTTTGCCATTGATACACGCTGATATTAGCTTTTTTATTTTATTTTATTTTTTTTTTACAGAACATAAAAGTTCTACAATTTTGTGAGTAGATGGCCGCAGCCTCAAAAACGTCTCGTTTGGAATTCGGATGAGTAAGATATGCCCAAATTACTATATTCATGTAAATATAGTTCGTGAATTACATTTCTTTTGATTGGCTTATCGTCTAAGTTTATTTTTAATTAAAAATACTACAAATTGTTAATAAAATTATATAAGTGTAGATATTAACTCATAAATTAAATATATAAATAAACATTGTAAAATCTTACTTAACACCTAACTTACACAATTTTTGCTCGAATGCCTCTGATCTTTTGATGTTACAAAGGGAAGACTTATAATTTTCCTCTCAAGTTTCTCCTTTATGAAGTGTCTATCAATCTCAGCATGCTTGGTGCGATCATGTTGAATTGAGATTCCAGAGATACTAATTGCTGCTTTATTATCACAAAATAGTTTGCATGCCTTCTTTTGTGGGAAGTGTAGTTCACTCAGGAACTTCTTTAGCAATATGATTTATTTTATCCCTTTAGCGATACCCCGAAGTTTTGCATCTGCTCTTGATAAGGCAACAACCTTTTATTTCTTACTTTTCCATGTAACAATGTTTCCTCCAACCAATGTAAAGTATTCAGAACTAGATTTTCTATCATTTTAATCTGCTGCCTAACCTGAATTCGTGTAGGCCAGAAGGTTTAAGTGATCATTTCTCTTGAATAGGATGCCTTTAGATACCTTAGACTCTTCATAATTGTTGTCATATGATGTATTTGTAGTTTATGCATAAACCTGTTGTAACAGTCCGAGTCTTAATCACCTTTATAAAAATACATTTTCTGACACAATGGAAGACTTTTGACTAATTACTCGGGTTATTTAAACCTCAGACCAAAGGTCTAACAAACCAATCAGAGTTTTATAAATATATACTTCAAAAAATAAATAACTTTACAAAGATTTACATAAAGATTCTTTAAACATATAAGTTACAAATAAATACTTAAAAACAAATAATATTTACAATGAAATCAAATATGCAATTCATCTTGAGAGAGATGCTTTGAACATGCTTCACTGTGCTACTCTGATATCCAACTAACACCAGCAATATTCGTAAATATACGATCCCTCAAGGGACAACTATTTAAAATGGAAAAAACAAACTGTGTATTATCAAAAACCATGACTGAGTAGTACACTAAACAATAAAACCTTTATAGCACCCAAAAGGGACTTCACATAGCATATAGGACTTCACATAAGTCAGAACAACCAATGGGAATCAAGTAAGCTATTATGCCGAGTATAAAAACTTCTCAGCAATTATACGAGTATAGAAATATATGAATTTCAACAAGTAATATGCAAAATAAGTGCATCACAATAAATAATATGCAAGGTGTTTTATGTAATATAAGGGATTCATTTTTCTATGATAAATTTACATATCAAGCTTCTAATCAATTTGCTTGAGTACCAGAGCATGATTTACTAACACTTCTGCTTGAGCGTTAGAGCATGGAATCCGGATACTTATAAAATAAATGCAACCAATATAATTGTTATTTGATACATGTAAGGGCTTGTTAGGGCGAGCTAAACTAAAACCCCAAACGTAATTGAGTCGTCATGCCTCCAGTACAATGTTGCTCGAGCCACAGTTTAGGGTTAATAACCTTACTGTGTTTGTCGTATTTTAAGTGCCGGGAAACACAACTCACGTTTTTAACATGCTTGAAGCATGGTTCGACATTTCCTTACTATCAAGCCTTTTTATTATTATGTTGCGAATCTCAGGTATATGCAACGTTATACAATAATTACAAAATGATAACAATTTATTTATAGGTCCATAAGTCAATTCCATTTTAATACTAAGTTTTACATAACCTTTACAACTATAACAACTTAATTAATAAGTTTAAGCCATTTTAGCAAAACCATTTTATACCTTGAAGAACTTATAGACGCATAAATAATATTCCACAAATAATTTTGAAGAAATTCCATTTGAATGTTAATTTAGGTATTTGCACGGTCCTAACGATTGATCATATGCCTCATTTTGATTCAAACGAAGATGTGGCAAAAACAAGAACCGACTAAAAAATTGAAAACTGCCCAATCGCGTGGCGCGATTTTGGCACATTCGAAGAACATCAAAATTTCAAATCGAAGCAACATTCACACACAATCAAACCAACACAACACTAAGTCCAAATTCAAAAAAGAACACAATAATTCCAATTTAAAATTAAGCTCAAACTTATATTTATACTCAATCAAATACTTGATATCAAAATAGTTTTGCTTTTACAACTTTAATCCAACGTTGTAATCAAAATCACAACAATGTGATATAACTTGATCAAAGCTCCCATTTGTAACTTATATCAAGTTATACCACACCTTTTAAATACTTTAAAGAGAATCATTAGTTAAGGTTCTACCTCAAACAAGGTTGTCAGGATCGGGATTCTACACAAGATTGAAGTCATCAGGTGGGATCGGATCGTAGGATCGGTCGATTCTACAAATTTGCAGAAATAATAAGTTGTATTATGACCATGTATATTGTTTTATCATTTTCCATATAAAAAGCACTAAAAACACATAAAGGATATTGAAATATCCTTACTTGTTAAATGTTGTTTTGAATCTGTTTTCTTTATGAAATGACAAAACAATAAACCATAGTCAACAAAAAGAACAAAGATACTAGCAAAAAACAATGTCAAAATACAAGTTTCAACATAAACAAAATACATATTAAGCATATCCAAAGTTTCATCATCCCTCATCATATGCAAAGCTTCCATCATAACCATCGGTTCCTCTTGTGGTTCCTCATGTGGTAGTCAATTATAGATCACACCATAACCCAAATCATCTTCATCAACTTCGCATGAACCACCAAATATTCTAGCTTCATCATCATCACTTAATGGTTGTGCATCTACATTCTCACGCAGCTCATCTATATAAAAAATATTATTATATTTGAAAATTAAGCATTGAATAAAAAATAAAAAGAGAAGTAAAGAAAAACATACTTTTAATGTCTAAATCTCCATCACCATCAGTGTTTTCACCTACTCCAATTTGTAGTGCAGATCTAGTAATCCTATGTGCATCTCTATCAAGATCATTTAGCCATCGATCATCTGATGGAAGAACGAAATCTTCAATCTCACCTATCCACTCATCATCTGATGATAAATCATCTAGAATGATAGGCGATTGTGTATTTGATGTACTTTGTCGTTTCTCTTGTCTACGCTTCAACTTCAAATTATACATGACCGAATACTAAATTTTTCATGTTTTGCTAGTGCAATCTATTTATTTTTTTTATATGAACGTATTATAATATTAACTAGTTAAAATAAAATGCACTTCAATTTCGTTCACAGCCAGAAGAAGAACAAAGATAATAATATATATACCATCTCAAATGTACTCTAATTTTGTTCACAACCAGAAGAAGAACAAGTCAAGTTCAAAATTCTTACAGCAAATAACCTTAATTCGGAGCATTTATCACCATATGAATCCCACCAATCAGTTATAAACAATAAAATATCATACAAACAAGTAATTGATATGTGAAACAATTTTGTTAAGGAATTGTGAGAAATTTAAACTTAATAAAGAGTACCTGGATTCTTTTTTGTTCTGGTCATGATAGCTGTAGACTAGCCAAAAAGACCTCTTGCTTTTTAAAGCATCCATTAGAAGGTCAATTTCAACCTCTCTACAGCATCAGGAACCATTCTTTGCAGACAATTGTAAAAGCCTATTTTCATATCTACACTCACTTGAAAAGCTGGACTATATTGATATTGTGGATTCAAATAATAAGCAGCAGCATGTAGTGGTCTATGCAATTCATCAGCCCAACACTCATCAACAATATCCAATATAGACTTATAACTACAACAATATATGTACAAAACAAATTAATCAATTGGAAAATAAGTAAAAACTATCAAAAACTCAAAATGACATCATAATAATCAACTTACTTTTTCTCAACTCCATTAAATTTTCCTTGATCTGATTTTTTGCTTGTGGCTTTGCTTCATATATAAACCCCATTGCGGGATTCTCATCAGAATCAACCATACGAAGGACCTTTACAAGAGGCAATGCACCCTTCAAACACGTAACAACACCTTGCCAAAATCCCCTAGTATCCAAAACAATCCTTTGAACACTTTTTCCTTCAATAGTTGATGAAAACTTACTTGATTTCCACTTACTTGATCTGTATGGAATACATCGTTGAATTTTATCCAATGAATTAGGAGAGTTGTACGGTATGAAAATTTCCCAACACGATCCAACACTCCAAATGACCGATAAAGCACGGGCTTAGTTCTACCTTGGCACCAAAACGAACTACACCATGTATAGGGGAGACTCTTAGCAACACATGAACCACCTCAAACTCTTCAAAACGCCATCTAAAATTTACGTAAGACTTCTAACTGTCATGGGCTGCCTTTATCCGATCATGAAGCAACTTAACTTGATCTGTAATCTGTAGAAACAAATTGGGCCCTAGAGTAGCAGCTTCGATGAAGTCATCCCAACACATCGAACTATGAAAACATTTTCTATACAAATCTTTAAACGTAGCTATTTGGATCGAGGCTTATTAGTTGTTATTATTATGAGAAATTCCAACAAGGTCCAAAAGCTCATCCTTAGAGCCCGGCCATTCCATGGCTAGCGCCCATAATAAATCCTCTAAAATCTGATTTATTCTCTCTGTCTATTTATCATTCTGAAGTTGAAAAGAAGTACTATACAAAAGAGAGGTTCCTAAAGCCTATTGTAGTGCTTTCCAAAAGTGTGAAAGGTTACGCGTATCCTAATTCGACACAATTGTACGAGGAACCCCATGTAATCATAATTCATAGGAATAAACCGTGCTGACTTTGTCAAACAATCCACTATCACCTACAAGGTATCGTTACCCACCTTCGTCCTTGGTAAAACTACGATAAAATCCATTGATATGTCATCCGACTTCCACACTGGGATCTACAAGAGTTAAAGTAAGCCACCAGGTTGTTAATGTTCACTATTGACCTTTTGACAGGTCAAACATTAAGAGATAAACTTAGCAATATGTTTCTTCATTCCCCACCACTAAAACATCAATTTGAGATCTTGATATATCTTGTCTCTGCCAGGGTGAATAGAGTACTTAGAATTATGAGCTTTATCTAAGATACATTCGTTTAATATCAACTCTCTTGTTGGTAAACACCATCGACTCATAAACCTCAATCTTCCATCCTCATGAATTGAAAACCCCTCAGCTTTTCCTTCTCGTGCTTAATCCTTAAGCTTAACTAACTTGGGATCCCGATCTTGAGAACTCAAGATCTCCTCAAACAAAGAAGGTTGAATCAACAAAGCGTTCAATTGA
>NC_080059.1:16645985-16673485 GCF_026212465.1 Amaranthus tricolor | reverse complement strand
GAAAATAAAAACAAAGAAAAGTAGCAATTGTTCAAAGTTACAACAACCATGTACCCCAGATGATACAAGGCAAAAAGAGAAATTGTTTGTTAAGTAATACAGCCAACAAATCATTAAATTTTTGAGCAGAGGGATCAAGGGTAAGTCTCTTCATCAATGTACTCAGTCTGCACCTCCACTGTGTCCAGCTTGGCACCAAGGCGTTGTCTATTTGGTTTAGCTGATCCACAATAGAAGCAAGCGAGACACGAGTTTCATCCTGAAATGCAATGAATTGAGACTGTAGATCAAGAAGCTTGGAAAGAATGGAATGTAAGGTAACTGCAGGAACAGAGTCAAAGTTAGTACAGCCAATAGTGGGTGAAGTGTGTGATTGTGGTGGTGGTGTATATGGTATAGGTGATGGTGGTGGTGAATTGGCTGGCTTGGGAGAGGTAGGTTCATCAGGTGTTGGCTCAGGGATGGTGTCAGAAGGTGTTTCATCAACCAAAGTAGCCTTGCGTTTCGAGGCCAACCTCCTACTCTTCCTTTGCATTGACTTAGCCTTTTTCCTCAGAGCTATCACAATCTCTTCATCACTTGTATCATCACAAAGATTGTGATGAGCCTCTTCTCCTAAGGCTCCCTCCTGTTCTGCTTCCCCCTTACTAGGTTCTCCATCCTGTTCCCCTTTTTCTTTTGTTTCAATATGGTCAGTGGGAACAGGCTCTTGCTCCTTTTCCTCTTTTTCTTCCTGATCTCTCTCTCTCAATTTTTCTTCTTCTTTTTCAATATCTTCCTCATCAGATTCTACTTCAACAACCCCCTCATGCATCAATACTCCCTCATCATTCAATTTCAAATGCAAATTTTGTAAACATTTAGCACCAATTTTCATATTGGGACCCATTGGGAATTCCAACCCTTCTAATGGGACCTCAAACTTCCTAAAAATCCATGTTAACAACCCTCCATAACCAATGAAACTTTTCTTTTCAATGCAGTCTGATAAATGAGAGATCATCAATGAAGGAAAATTTATTTTAATATGTTTTTCCATGCAGTAAATCAAGGTGGCATCACGCAAACTCACTTGACTACGTTTTGAGTTTCGTGGTAAAATAAATCTGCGAGCAACATTGTACAATAATTTATGCATAGGGGACAGAACATTGTGACTTATCTTCCCCTTTTTATCAATTCCTAAAAATTTAAAAATTGTTCGTTCATTGATGCCTGAAAATGCAATCTTTGACCCAATATGATATGTATCAAAACCAACATTGGGAACATTAAACCATTCCCCTAATAATGCGCTGTTAAATTCAATTTTAACAGTTTTAACAACACTAGTACACATACCGCCATCATTAGAGAAATTTACAATAAATTCTCTCATTAGGTTTGGAAAAATTGAATTGCAACTGAAATTTGACATTAACAGTTCCCATTCTTGATATTGTAAAATCTCATGCAATCTAGGAAAGTTCGTAGAATCATACCAATATTTGTCCAACCCGAACCCTACAGTCATCTCCTTTGAAACTTCTTCTGCGCTGTTTGGATCAACCTGCTTCGATCGCTTAACTACTCTAGAAGATGAACCACCTGTTGACATTTTTCTTTTGGTACTAGTGGGTTCAGTGGAGTGTTTTGGTGATTCTTGTGTGGTTTCAGTTGGTGTGGGTGGTGCATCTTGCAGTAATGGTGGTGGAAGTACTACTCTTAGTGGTTTTGGTTGATCGGGCATACAGGATTTGGGAGTTTTCTTGCCTGATTTAGAGGATTTGGGGGTTTTCATTTTTGAATTTTGAAGGTTTTGAGAGAGAAAGAAGGACGGTTCTTGAGTGAGAGATTGAGAGAAGGTTTGGGAAGGTGACGTGAAGCAGGGGTTTTTAAATTATTGAAGTGACGGTTACTCCTCCAAGTCCCATCTCTTTATTGCTTTGCATTACTTGAGTGAAGAAGAACCGTTTTCTCAAAAGCTCTCAATTTAAGTTGACCGTAAAAAAATGTGAAATATGAATAAAATATAAAATAGGAAATAAAGAAATTAATTATGATTTTATGAATTATTATGAAGAAAATAATGAACATATTGCTTTGGTCTGTTTGAATTAACAACATGCAAATGTAAAAACATTCATAGTACAAACTTTATTACGTGTTTACTTGATCCATGCAATAATTGATTTTCAATCAAAATATTGAGATTGATTCCTGACTTTTTCATTCTCATGATGCTTCAATGGGAAATATATGCAACTAACTTTAGTGGAGCTTGATCATACCAAGTTCCAATCTCATTTTTTCATATTGTTCCCTAGGAAGTGGTTTGGTCAGAATATCTGCAACTTGTTCATTTGTGTTAACATGCTTCAGTACAATATTTTTGTGTTCTACGTTATCCTTAAGAAAATGATGTCTAATATGTATATGTTTAGCACGTGAATGATGCACTGGATCTTTAGATATACATATGGCACTGGTATTGTCACAATAAATAGGAATGCATCCAACTTTAATACCAAAATCTCTTAGTTGCTGTTTTATCCAAAGCATTTGGGAACAGCAAGCTGCTGCTGCTACGTATTCAGCTTCTGCAGTGGATAATGCAACTGTGTTTTGTTTCTTGGAACTCCATGAAACTAAACATGAGCCAAGATATTGTACCATACCTGATGTACTTTTTCTATTAACAAGATCACCTGCATAATCTGCATCACTAAAACCTTTTAAATCATAAACATCACTTTTAGGATAAAATAGGGACAAGTCGTCTGTTCCCTTCAAATATCTCAAAATTCTCTTTACTGCCGTGAGATGTGATTCTTTAGGACTTGATTGAAATCTAGCACATAAACCAACACTAAAAGAAATATCAGGTGTACTTGCAGTTAGATACAATAAAGAACCTATCATGCCTCTATACATTGTTTGATCTACGTTGGTTCCATTTAGGTCTTCATCTAGTCTAACATTGGTAGCCATAGGTGTATGATTGGTTTTTGCATTATTTAGTCCATATTTCTTAAGAAGTTCTTTGAGGTATTTTTGTTGATGAATAAAGATACCATTTTCAGTTTGTTTAATTTGCAAACCAAGAAAGAAATTTAATTCTCCCATCATGCTCATTTCAAATTCTGTACCCATAAAGTTAGCAAATTCTTTACATAACAGATCATTAGTAGCACCAAAAATAATATCATCAACATAAATTTGAACAACCAAAATGTTAGAACCTTTATTCTTAAAGAACAAGGTTTTGTCGATTTTTCCTCTTACAAATTTATTTTGAATCAAAAACTTTGAAAGTCTTTCGTACCATTGCCTAGGAGCTTGCTTCAAGCCATATAGGGCTTGGTCAAGCTTGTAGACATGATTAGGACAAGAGGTATTCTCAAAACATGGGGGTTGTTCCACAAAGACTTCTTCATCAAGGTAACCATTCAAGAAAGCACATTTCACATCCATTTGATATAGTTTAAAATTCATAAATGCAGCAAAAGAAATTAAGATTCTGATAGCCTCTAACCTTGCTACTGGAGCAAAAGTCTCAGTGTAATCAATACCTTCTTGTTGATTATAACCTTTAACCACAAGTCTAGCTTTATTTCTAACAATTATTCCATGCTCATCAAGCTTGTTCCGAAATACCCATTTCAAACCAATAACTTTCTTGTTTTTCGGTTTGGGTTCCAAGTGCCACACTTTATTTCTCTCAAACTCATTCAATTCATCTTGCATGGCAACTATCCAATCGGAATCCTTTAAAGCTTCCTCGTGATTTTTAGGTTCAAGTGATGATAGGAACGCAAAGTGTGCACAAAAGTTTCTCAATTGAGATCTAGTTTGTGTCCCCTTATTTATATCACTTACAATTGAATCAAGAGGGTGATATCTTTGATACTTCCAAGGTTTAGGCACAAATTCTCTTGAAGGAACAGTAGCATGTTCTTGTTCAGCAACTTGATTGACATTCTGTTCAGCTACTGGATCATTTTGCTCATCTGTGGGAACAGCTGGATTGGGAACAGTCTGCTGATCCTGTTGTACTGGCAGTTCCTGGAATTGATCAGTTTCTTCTGCCTCTTCTTGTATCGACTGTTCACTTGCTGTTCCTTGATCTTGCACTTTGATTCCTTCATCTTCATCTTCCAAATTTGCAAGACCTATTTTAATATTACTTGTTTCCTGTTCACTTGTTGAAAAGTTAGTTTCATCAAAGATTATGTGAACTGACTCCTCTACGCACATTGTTCTCTTATTATAAACTCTGTAAGCTTTGCTTTGTGATGAATAACCTAGAAATACTGCCTCATCACTTCTTTCATCAAATTTACCTATGTTTCGTTTTCCATTCACATGAACAAAACATTTGCATCCAAATATACGAAAATAGGAAATATTTGGTTTAACACCTTTGAGCAATTCATAGGGTGTCTTTGAAGTGATTGGTCTAATTAGTACACGATTCAATGTATAGCATGCAGTATTAACGGCTTCTGCCCAAAAATTCCTAGGTAGACCACTAGCAATCAACATGGTCCTAGCCATTTCTTCTAAGGTCCTATTTTTCCTTTCTACCACACCATTTTGTTGTGGTGTTCTAGGTGCGGAAAAATTGTGATTTATACCATGTTCATTGCAATAATTCATGAAGTTTGAATTTTCAAATTCTTTCCCATGATCAGACCTAATGTGAACAATTTGATTATTGGTAGATTTTTGTGTTTTATTAGCAAAGGAAACAAACTCATCAAAAGCTTCATCTTTGCTTGCCAAAAATAAGGTCCACGTGAATCTACTATAATCATCAACAACAACAAACACATACTTTTTGCCACTACGGCTTTGTGTTCTCATTGGTCCACATAAATCCATATGAATTAATTCTAATGGTCTAGTGGTAGTCACAACGTTCTTTGATTTAAAGGATGACCGCACTTGTTTTCCTTTAGCACAAGGATCACAAACTTCATTTTTAAGAAATTTTATTGCAGGTAATCCTCTTACTAGGTCTTTTGATCTTAAAGTGTTAATCAATGAATAACTAGCATGACCTAGACGCTTGTGCCAAAGAAGTGGGTCTTCTTCAATAACACTTAAACACGTTAGACTGTTTCTGGGAACAGTGTCCAGGTCCACCACATAAATGTTCCCTTTTCTGATTCCCTCCAGCACAGGGTCTCCTGTACTGTTCCTAGAAATTGTGCATTTTTCAGAAGTAAACTTAACAGAGTTACCTTTGTCGCAAAATTGAGAAATACTTAACAAATTGTGTTTTAAATTCTCGACTAAAAATACATTATCAATGGCATGGGAACTAGACCTTCCAACCTTTCCTTTGGCGATTATCTCACCCTTCATGTTGTCACCGAAGGTTACTGTTCCCCCATCATAGGCTTCAAGTGAGAGAAATTTAGATTTGTCACCCGTCATATGCTTGGAGCACCCACTGTCGAGATACCATGAGTTGTTCCCCCTCACTTGAATCTGCAAAGCAAATTAGTGGTTAGGTGCAGGAACCCATTCATCCTTGGGTTCCTTGTCGACAATATTTGAATCACATTTCTTAATCCATATACGTTCGACATAATTTTTATTTGCTTTGACATGCTGTTCCCTCTTTGTACATTGATGTTTCAGGTGTCCAATTTTACCACAGAAGGAACATATTTTGCTACTGGGGAGATCTACATAGAACTTTTTCTTTTTATCATTCCTTATATAGCCTAGACCTTCTTTACTTTTGGTTTTAGCATTTAGAATCCATTTGGGAATTTCATTGATTTTCCCTTTTCCTCTTAAGTTTATTTTATTTTTCAAATTTTCATTTTCAATTTCGAAGGATTCTAATTTTGATTTCAACCTTTGAAATTCAGTGCTAACCACGTGAGTGGTTTTATCATTTTCAACCGATTTTGATCTTAACAAATTGCTTTGATTCAATTCAATATTAAGAGTGATAAATTCCTGTTTTAATTTCTCCAACTGCTCTTTCAAAATGATATTCTTGTCTAGCAAATCAAAAAATCTTCTTTGCACATCGATTCTAAAGGAGTTTAAATATGAGATATGATCTTCACTTAAGTTAGATCTTTCTCAATTTGGAGACACTTAGCTGTTTTTTCATCTAGCTTTTCTTGTGTCTCTAAAAGCAATTTGATTAGTTTATTCTTACTTATGTTGGACAGATGTTTAGGAGATGGACCAGAAGACATTACCTCTTTTTCTTTGGATTCTTCATGAGATGCCATGAGGCATAGGTTTGCTGTTTCCTCTTCCACTGGAGCTTCTGTCTCAGCCTCGCTCTCCGTATCTCCCCAAGCTGCTATCATTGCTTTTCTAAAATCAGTTTTGAAGTTTCCCTTCTTATATTGTCTTCCAACTTCTCTTGCTTTTCCCTTGCCCTTCTCATTTTTCCATTGAGGGCAATCCTTGATGAAGTGTTCAGTGCTCCCACACTTATGGCATTCAAAGTTTGTCTTCAAGTTCGGTGTTCCCTTTTCTTTGTTATTCCTTTGATTACCATACCTTCTGTTCCTGAAGAATTTTTTGAATTTTCGAGCCAACAGTGCTGCTTCCTCTTCACTAGTTTCTGATTCATCGCTATCATCAGCTGCTAGAGCCAGTCCTTTGTTTCGGGAACTGTCAGCTGTTCCCAAATGCAATTCATGGGTCATTAGGGAACCAGCCAGCTCTTCCAAATTGAACTTGGTGAAATCTTTGGACTCCTGGATGGCTGTAACCTTTGCTCTCCAGCGTTCGTCTTGAGGAAGACTCCTAAGTACTTTTCTAACTTGTTCATCGACGGGAATGATTCTACCAAGAGAGACTAACTCATTCGTAATATTTGTGAACCTAGTGAACATTTCTTGAATGTTTTCCCAAGGTTCCATTACGAATCTTTCATATTTGGACATTAGCAAATCAATCTTGGATCTCTTTACTTCACTAGTACCTTCATGGGTAACTTCGAGCAGGTCCCAAATCTGCTTAGCGGTTTTGCAACCCATAATTCGATTGTGCTCATTTGGACCAAGCCCACAGTGAAGTAACTTGATAGCAAGAGCGTTCATCTCCATCTTTTGAAAATCTTCTTTTTCATATTCAGTGATTGGCTTTGGAACAGCTTCATTGTTGGAGTTGATGGTCGTCACCTCAAAGTCTCCAATTTCAATGACTCTCCAAACTTGATAGTTTTCGGCTTTTATGAAGATTTCCATTCTATTTTTCCAGTAAGTATAGAATTTCCCATCGAACATGGGTGGCCTTTGTGTGGAGTACCCCTCTTCCATGCGCTCGTTCATCTTCAACATCTTTCAAGGGAACAGGATACTGCTCTCAGGGTTTCCTGATTAAATGAGGAACAGCGCTCTGATACCAATTGTAGAAATACTAATGGATGATCAAATGCAACAAGAGGGGGGGGGGGGGGGTGAATTGTTGTGTAGTAGGTTTAAGATTTTTGCCTCTAATTTTTGCGGAATTATATTAAGTAAAGGACAAAACTTAAACTTAAAAACGAAAAGAATAATAAAAGAAGACAAGGATTTTTACGTGGAAACCTTCTCGGCCTAATAAGAAGGAAAAACCACGACCCCCCGGGATTTCAAAATTCTCACTATGTTAAGGCAATCAATTACAATTACACATAACAATGTTTTGCTTCACTTGAAGCTTCTCAATTCTCTAAACGCTTTACTCAAAGCTTCTCTACTTAGGCCCACTTCTCTTCTCTTCTCTTCTCTTCTCTTCTCTCCTCTTCTCTCGTTTCTATTCTCTATTCCCTTAGACTTCCCATAAGTCTAATTACAACAAAACACTCAAATACCCTTTACAAGGCCAATTCTCATAAAGATCAAAATGAAATTGTTGCTTTAAGAAAAATATTATAAATTAATTGGCATTTAAAACTTAGAATATTTTTCTCAATTAAATCTCCCTTAGATGGACACTCTCAATGCAACATTCATCCATTCATACTGAACCGTAATTTCCCTCTTTTATAAGGGGAACAGCAAGCAGTGCACTCAGCCCATGTTCTCCACGAGTTGCACATATCCCACGTTCTCCATAACTTACTTACTCCCACAAAGAATGGAAAGTTAGTTAAAGGTAGGAGTGGAATGTAACTGCTGTACACATGCACGGTTAAAACATCATGGTTTAAGGAAGATCCTATTTTATAGGAGACCAATTCAAAGAAGAGAACAAGTCTCTTGAAATCCGAGTTTATAAGAGATAAACAAGGAGTTGATTTTCTCCATGTTTTTAGGCGAATTAAAATCATTTTGCCAATTAATAAATAAATTTAAATAAGCAACTAATTAAATTTTAACCTTTTACATTAACTAAAAACAGAAAACATAATTTTCGTAACTTCCAGTTAATGTCTTCTTCGGACCTGTATCGTGAGGAACAGCACACTGTCTCTATCTACAACATTCGTCAGAACTTCAACTCTAGGAACAGTAAACTGTCTTCAAGAGCAATTTCCCAACTTCTTGGATATTTGAGACATGTACTTCTTCCACGAATCAAGTCATAGGCTTCATCAACGATTCACATTAAATCGGATATATACCTACAAAACAATCTCTAAAATATGTTTGTTTATTTAAAAGTAAAGTCATCATCAAAACCTTAAGAGGCCAACAAATTCCCCCTTTTTGATGATGGCAAACTTTATAAACAAACTTAAGTGAAATAGAGTAAAACAAAATTCATAGAGCATACTAGAGATTAAAGTAACTCTAATTAACTTAGCAAATCAACTTGTTAGAATATAATTTACCAAGCATTCATAAACGAACAGTTTACTCTAAAATAACAAATACTTTTCAAAAATTTTCAAAATAAATTATCTTAAAACTTAAATGAAATAAACTAAGTTAAACGAAAATAAATAAAAACTAACATAACGAAAATAAATAAAGACTAACATAAAAAAAAATAAATAAAAACTAACATAATAAAACTATAATAAACCTAACATAACTTATTAAGTATTTTCACAGAAACAAATATTCATGAGAACTTCAACAAACTTAGCAACACAGATGATCACTAAACTAGCATAAAATGAAATAAACACAGCACACATTATCATCCATAAGAATCAATATAAATCAATATAAATCAACCAAGATATGTAACTGTGTAATTACTGCTCCTCTTAAGTTTGTGCAATAATCTTCCCCCTTTTGTCATCAGTCAAAAAGAATTGGGAGTTATCAAATCTCAGCACAAACCATATAGATTTGTTAGTGATGAAAACAACAAACAACAATAATTAAAGCAAGTGCTATGAACAATGATTAAAACCTGCATAGAATTAATTGTCACAGACCATAGAAAATAAAAACAAAGAAAAGTAGCAATTGTTCAAAGTTACAACAACCATGTACCCCAGATGATACAAGGCAAAAAGAGAAATTGTTTGTTAAGTAATACAGCCAACAAATCATTAAATTTTTGAGCAGAGGGATCAAGGGTAAGTCTCTTCATCAATGTACTCAGTCTGCACCTCCACTGTGTCCAGCTTGGCACCAAGGCGTTGTCTATTTGGTTTAGCTGATCCACAATAGAAGCAAGCGAGACACGAGTTTCATCCTGAAATGCAATGAATTGAGACTGTAGATCAAGAAGCTTGGAAAGAATGGAATGTAAGGTAACTGCAGGAACAGAGTCAAAGTTAGTACAGCCAATAGTGGGTGAAGTGTGTGATTGTGGTGGTGGTGTATATGGTATAGGTGATGGTGGTGGTGAATTGGCTGGCTTGGGAGAGGTAGGTTCATCAGGTGTTGGCTCAGGGATGGTGTCAGAAGGTGTTTCATCAACCAAAGTAGCCTTGCGTTTCGAGGCCAACCTCCTACTCTTCCTTTGCATTGACTTAGCCTTTTTCCTCAGAGCTATCACAATCTCTTCATCACTTGTATCATCACAAAGATTGTGATGAGCCTCTTCTCCTAAGGCTCCCTCCTGTTCTGCTTCCCCCTTACTAGGTTCTCCATCCTGTTCCCCTTTTTCTTTTGTTTCAATATGGTCAGTGGGAACAGGCTCTTGCTCCTTTTCCTCTTTTTCTTCCTGATCTCTCTCTCTCAATTTTTCTTCTTCTTTTTCAATATCTTCCTCATCAGATTCTACTTCAACAACCCCCTCATGCATCAATACTCCCTCATCATTCAATTTCAAATGCAAATTTTGTAAACATTTAGCACCAATTTTCATATTGGGACCCATTGGGAATTCCAACCCTTCTAATGGGACCTCAAACTTCCTAAAAATCCATGTTAACAACCCTCCATAACCAATGAAACTTTTCTTTTCAATGCAGTCTGATAAATGAGAGATCATCAATGAAGGAAAATTTATTTTAATATGTTTTTCCATGCAGTAAATCAAGGTGGCATCACGCAAACTCACTTGACTACGTTTTGAGTTTCGTGGTAAAATAAATCTGCGAGCAACATTGTACAATAATTTATGCATAGGGGACAGAACATTGTGACTTATCTTCCCCTTTTTATCAATTCCTAAAAATTTAAAAATTGTTCGTTCATTGATGCCTGAAAATGCAATCTTTGACCCAATATGATATGTATCAAAACCAACATTGGGAACATTAAACCATTCCCCTAATAATGCGCTGTTAAATTCAATTTTAACAGTTTTAACAACACTAGTACACATACCGCCATCATTAGAGAAATTTACAATAAATTCTCTCATTAGGTTTGGAAAAATTGAATTGCAACTGAAATTTGACATTAATAGTTCCCATTCTTGATATTGTAAAATCTCATGCAATCTAGGAAAGTTCGTAGAATCATACCAATATTTGTCCAACCCGAACCCTACAGTCATCTCCTTTGAAACTTCTTCTGCGCTGTTTGGATCAACCTGCTTCGATCGCTTAACTACTCTAGAAGATGAACCACCTGTTGACATTTTTCTTTTGGTACTAGTGGGTTCAGTGGAGTGTTTTGGTGATTCTTGTGTGGTTTCAGTTGGTGTGGGTGGTGCATCTTGCAGTAATGGTGGTGGAAGTACTACTCTTAGTGGTTTTGGTTGATCGGGCATACAGGATTTGGGAGTTTTCTTGCCTGATTTAGAGGATTTGGGGGTTTTCATTTTTGAATTTTGAAGGTTTTGAGAGAGAAAGAAGGACGGTTCTTGAGTGAGAGATTGAGAGAAGGTTTGGGAAGGTGACGTGAAGCAGGGGTTTTTAAATTATTGAAGTGACGGTTACTCCTCCAAGTCCCATCTCTTTATTGCTTTGCATTACTTGAGTGAAGAAGAACCGTTTTCCCAAAAGCTCTCAATTTAAGTTGACCGTAAAAAAATGTGAAATATGAATAAAATATAAAATAGGAAATAAAGAAATTAATTATGATTTTATGAATTATTATGAAGAAAATAATGAACATATTGCTTTGGTCTGTTTGAATTAACAACATGCAAATGTAAAAACATTCATAGTACAAACTTTATTACGTGTTTACTTGATCCATGCAATAATTGATTTTCAATCAAAATATTGAGATTGATTCCTGACTTTTTCATTCTCATGATGCTTCAATGGGAAATATATGCAACTAACTTTAGTGGAGCTTGATCATAACAAGTTCCAATCTCATTTTTTCATATTGTTCCCTAGGAAGTGGTTTGGTCAGAATATCTGCAACTTGTTCATTTGTGTTAACATGCTTCAGTACAATATTTTTGTGTTCTACGTTATCCTTAAGAAAATGATGTCTAATATGTATATGTTTAGCACGTGAATGATGCACTGGATCTTTAGATATACATATGGCACTGGTATTGTCACAATAAATAGGAATGCATCCAACTTTAATACCAAAATCTCTTAGTTGCTGTTTTATCCAAAGCATTTGGGAACAGCAAGCTGCTGCTGCTACGTATTCAGCTTCTGCAGTGGATAATGCAACTGTGTTTTGTTTCTTGGAACTCCATGAAACTAAACATGAGCCAAGATATTGTACCATACCTGATGTACTTTTTCTATTAACAAGATCACCTGCATAATCTGCATCACTAAAACCTTTTAAATCATAAACATCACTTTTAGGATAAAATAGGGACAAGTCGTCTGTTCCCTTCAAATATCTCAAAATTCTCTTTACTGCCGTGAGATGTGATTCTTTAGGACTTGATTGAAATCTAGCACATAAACCAACACTAAAAGAAATATCAGGTGTACTTGCAGTTAGATACAATAAAGAACCTATCATGCCTCTATACATTGTTTGATCTACGTTGGTTCCATTTAGGTCTTCATCTAGTCTAACATTGGTAGCCATAGGTGTATGATTGGTTTTTGCATTATTTAGTCCATATTTCTTAAGAAGTTCTTTGAGGTATTTTTGTTGATGAATAAAGATACCATTTTCAGTTTGTTTAATTTGCAAACCAAGAAAGAAATTTAATTCTCCCATCATGCTCATTTCAAATTCTGTACCCATAAAGTTAGCAAATTCTTTACATAACAGATCATTAGTAGCACCAAAAATAATATCATCAACATAAATTTGAACAACCAAAATGTTAGAACCTTTATTCTTAAAGAACAAGGTTTTGTCGATTTTTCCTCTTACAAATTTATTTTGAATCAAAAACTTTGAAAGTCTTTCGTACCATTGCCTAGGAGCTTGCTTCAAGCCATATAGGGCTTGGTCAAGCTTGTAGACATGATTAGGACAAGAGGTATTCTCAAAACCTGGGGGTTGTTCCACAAAGACTTCTTCATCAAGGTAACCATTCAAGAAAGCACATTTCACATCCATTTGATATAGTTTAAAATTCATAAATGCAGCAAAAGAAATTAAGATTCTGATAGCCTCTAACCTTGCTACTGGAGCAAAAGTCTCAGTGTAATCAATACCTTCTTGTTGATTATAACCTTTAACCACAAGTCTAGCTTTATTTCTAACAATTATTCCATGCTCATCAAGCTTGTTCCGAAATACCCATTTCAAACCAATAACTTTCTTGTTTTTCGGTTTGGGTTCCAAGTGCCACACTTTATTTCTCTCAAACTCATTCAATTCATCTTGCATGGCAACTATCCAATCGGAATCCTTTAAAGCTTCCTCGTGATTTTTAGGTTCAAGTGATGATAGGAACGCAAAGTGTGCACAAAAGTTTCTCAATTGAGATCTAGTTTGTGTCCCCTTATTTATATCACTTACAATTGAATCAAGAGGGTGATATCTTTGATACTTCCAAGGTTTAGGCACAAATTCTCTTGAAGGAACAGTAGCATGTTCTTGTTCAGCAACTTGATTGACATTCTGTTCAGCTACTGGATCATTTTGCTCATCTGTGGGAACAGCTGGATTGGGAACAGTCTGCTGATCCTGTTGTACTGGCAGTTCCTGGAATTGATCAGTTTCTTCTGCCTCTTCTTGTATCGACTGTTCACTTGCTGTTCCTTGATCTTGCACTTTGATTCCTTCATCTTCATCTTCCAAATTTGCAAGACCTATTTTAATATTACTTGTTTCCTGTTCACTTGTTGAAAAGTTAGTTTCATCAAAGATTATGTGAACTGACTCCTCTACGCACATTGTTCTCTTATTATAAACTCTGTAAGCTTTGCTTTGTGATGAATAACCTAGAAATACTGCCTCATCACTTCTTTCATCAAATTTACCTATGTTTCGTTTTCCATTCACATGAACAAAACATTTGCATCCAAATATACGAAAATAGGAAATATTTGGTTTAACACCTTTGAGCAATTCATAGGGTGTCTTTGAAGTGATTGGTCTAATTAGTACACGATTCAATGTATAGCATGCAGTATTAACGGCTTCTGCCCAAAAATTCCTAGGTAGACCACTAGCAATCAACATGGTCCTAGCCATTTCTTCTAAGGTCCTATTTTTCCTTTCTACCACACCATTTTGTTGTGGTGTTCTAGGTGCGGAAAAATTGTGATTTATACCATGTTCATTGCAATAATTCATGAAGTTTGAATTTTCAAATTCTTTCCCATGATCAGACCTAATGTGAACAATTTGATTATTGGTAGATTTTTGTGTTTTATTAGCAAAGGAAACAAACTCATCAAAAGCTTCATCTTTGCTTGCCAAAAATAAGGTCCACGTGAATCTACTATAATCATCAACAACAACAAACACATACTTTTTGCCACTACGGCTTTGTGTTCTCATTGGTCCACATAAATCCATATGAATTAATTCTAATGGTCTAGTGGTAGTCACAACGTTCTTTGATTTAAAGGATGACCGCACTTGTTTTCCTTTAGCACAAGGATCACAAACTTCATTTTTAAGAAATTTTATTGCAGGTAATCCTCTTACTAGGTCTTTTGATCTTAAAGTGTTAATCAATGAATAACTAGCATGACCTAGACGCTTGTGCCAAAGAAGTGGGTCTTCTTCAATAACACTTAAACACGTTAGACTGTTTCTGGGAACAGTGTCCAGGTCCACCACATAAATGTTCCCTTTTCTGATTCCCTCCAGCACAGGGTCTCCTGTACTGTTCCTAGAAATTGTGCATTTTTCAGAAGTAAACTTAACAGAGTTACCTTTGTCGCAAAATTGAGAAATACTTAACAAATTGTGTTTTAAATTCTCGACTAAAAATACATTATCAATGGCATGGGAACTAGACCTTCCAACCTTTCCTTTGGCGATTATCTCACCCTTCATGTTGTCACCGAAGGTTACTGTTCCCCCATCATAGGCTTCAAGTGAGAGAAATTTAGATTTGTCACCCGTCATATGCTTGGAGCACCCACTGTCGAGATACCATGAGTTGTTCCCCCTCACTTGAATCTGCAAAGCAAATTAGTGGTTAGGTGCAGGAACCCATTCATCCTTGGGTTCCTTGTCGACAATATTTGAATCACATTTCTTAATCCATATACGTTCGACATAATTTTTATTTGCTTTGACATGCTGTTCCCTCTTTGTACATTGATGTTTCAGGTGTCCAATTTTACCACAGAAGGAACATATTTTGCTACTGGGGAGATCTACATAGAACTTTTTCTTTTTATCATTCCTTATATAGCCTAGACCTTCTTTACTTTTGGTTTTAGCATTTAGAATCCATTTGGGAATTTCATTGATTTTCCCTTTTCCTCTTAAGTTTATTTTATTTTTCAAATTTTCATTTTCAATTTCGAAGGATTCTAATTTTGATTTCAACCTTTGAAATTCAGTGCTAACCACGTGAGTGGTTTTATCATTTTCAACCGATTTTGATCTTAACAAATTGCTTTGATTCAATTCAATATTAAGAGTGATAAATTCCTGTTTTAATTTCTCCAACTGCTCTTTCAAAATGATATTCTTGTCTAGCAAATCAAAAAATCTTCTTTGCACATCGATTCTAAAGGAGTTTAAATATGAGATATGATCTTCACTTAAGTTAGATCTTTCTCAATTTGGAGACACTTAGCTGTTTTTTCATCTAGCTTTTCTTGTGTCTCTAAAAGCAATTTGATTAGTTTATTCTTACTTATGTTGGACAGATGTTTAGGAGATGGACCAGAAGACATTACCTCTTTTTCTTTGGATTCTTCATGAGATGCCATGAGGCATAGGTTTGCTGTTTCCTCTTCCACTGGAGCTTCTGTCTCAGCCTCGCTCTCCGTATCTCCCCAAGCTGCTATCATTGCTTTTCTAAAATCAGTTTTGAAGTTTCCCTTCTTATATTGTCTTCCAACTTCTCTTGCTTTTCCCTTGCCCTTCTCATTTTTCCATTGAGGGCAATCCTTGATGAAGTGTTCAGTGCTCCCACACTTATGGCATTCAAAGTTTGTCTTCAAGTTCGGTGTTCCCTTTTCTTTGTTATTCCTTTGATTACCATACCTTCTGTTCCTGAAGAATTTTTTGAATTTTCGAGCCAACAGTGCTGCTTCCTCTTCACCAGTTTCTGATTCATCGCTATCATCAGCTGCTAGAGCCAGTCCTTTGTTTCGGGAACTGTCAGCTGTTCCCAAATGCAATTCATGGGTCATTAGGGAACCAGCCAGCTCTTCCAAATTGAACTTGGTGAAATCTTTGGACTCCTGGATGGCTGTAACCTTTGCTCTCCAGCGTTCGTCTTGAGGAAGACTCCTAAGTACTTTTCTAACTTGTTCATCGACGGGAATGATTCTACCAAGAGAGACTAACTCATTCGTAATATTTGTGAACCTAGTGAACATTTCTTGAATGTTTTCCCTAGGTTCCATTACGAATCTTTCATATTTGGACATTAGCAAATCAATCTTGGATCTCTTTACTTCACTAGTACCTTCATGGGTAACTTCGAGCAGGTCCCAAATCTGCTTAGCGGTTTTGCAACCCATAATTCGATTGTGCTCATTTGGACCAAGCCCACAGTGAAGTAACTTGATAGCAAGAGCGTTCATCTCCATCTTTTGAAAATCTTCTTTTTCATATTCAGTGATTGGCTTTGGAACAGCTTCATTGTTGGAGTTGATGGTCGTCACCTCAAAGTCTCCAATTTCAATGACTCTCCAAACTTGATAGTTTTCGGCTTTTATGAAGATTTCCATTCTATTTTTCCAGTAAGTATAGAATTTCCCATCGAACATGGGTGGCCTTTGTGTGGAGTACCCCTCTTCCATGCGCTCGTTCATCTTCAACATCTTTCAAGGGAACAGGATACTGCTCTCAGGGTTTCCTGATTAAATGAGGAACAGGGCTCTGATACCAATTGTAGAAATACTAATGGATGATCAAATGCAACAAGAGGGGGGGTGAATTGTTGTGTAGTAGGTTTAAGATTTTTGCCTCTAATTTTTGCGGAATTATATTAAGTAAAGGACAAAACTTAAACTTAAAAACGAAAAGAATAATAAAAGAAGACAAGGATTTTTACGTGGAAACCTTCTCGGCCTAATAAGAAGGAAAAACCACGACCCCCCGGGATTTCAAAATTCTCACTATGTTAAGGCAATCAATTACAATTACACATAACAATGTTTTGCTTCACTTGAAGCTTCTCAATTCTCTAAACGCTTTACTCAAAGCTTCTCTACTTAGGCCCACTTCTCTTCTCTTCTCTTCTCTTCTCTTCTCTCCTCTTCTCTCGTTTCTATTCTCTATTCCCTTAGACTTCCCATAAGTCTAATTACAACAAAACACTCAAATACCCTTTACAAGGCCAATTCTCATAAAGATCAAAATGAAATTGTTGCTTTAAGAAAAATATTATAAATTAATTGGCATTTAAAACTTAGAATATTTTTCTCAATTAAATCTCCCTTAGATGGACACTCTCAATGCAACATTCATCCATTCATACTGAACCGTAATTTCCCTCTTTTATAAGGGGAACAGCAAGCAGTGCACTCAGCCCATGTTCTCCACGAGTTGCACATATCCCACGTTCTCCATAACTTACTTACTCCCACAAAGAATGGAAAGTTAGTTAAAGGTAGGAGTGGAATGTAACTGCTGTACACATGCACGGTTAAAACATCATGGTTTAAGGAAGATCCTATTTTATAGGAGACCAATTCAAAGAAGAGAACAAGTCTCTTGAAATCCGAGTTTATAAGAGATAAACAAGGAGTTGATTTTCTCCATGTTTTTAGGCGAATTAAAATCATTTTGCCAATTAATAAATAAATTTAAATAAGCAACTAATTAAATTTTAACCTTTTACATTAACTAAAAACAGAAAACATAATTTTCGTAACTTCCAGTTAATGTCTTCTTCGGACCTGTATCGTGAGGAACAGCACACTGTCTCTATCTACAACATTCGTCAGAACTTCAACTCTAGGAACAGTAAACTGTCTTCAAGAGCAATTTCCCAACTTCTTGGATATTTGAGACATGTACTTCTTCCACGAATCAAGTCATAGGCTTCATCAACGATTCACATTAAATCGGATATATACCTACAAAACAATCTCTAAAATATGTTTGTTTATTTAAAAGTAAAGTCATCATCAAAACCTTAAGAGGCCAACAAATTCCCCCTTTTTGATGATGGCAAACTTTATAAACAAACTTAAGTGAAATAGAGTAAAACAAAATTCATAGAGCATACTAGAGATTAAAGTAACTCTAATTAACTTAGCAAATCAACTTGTTAGAATATAATTTACCAAGCATTCATAAACGAACAGTTTACTCTAAAATAACAAATACTTTTCAAAAATTTTCAAAATAAATTATCTTAAAACTTAAATGAAATAAACTAAGTTAAACGAAAATAAATAAAAACTAACATAACGAAAATAAATAAAGACTAACATAAAAAAAAATAAATAAAAACTAACATAATAAAACTATAATAAACCTAACATAACTTATTAAGTATTTTCACAGAAACAAATATTCATGAGAACTTCAACAAACTTAGCAACACAGATGATCACTAAACTAGCATAAAATGAAATAAACACAGCACACATTATCATCCATAAGAATCAATATAAATCAATATAAATCAACCAAGATATGTAACTGTGTAATTACTGCTCCTCTTAAGTTTGTGCAATAATCTTCCCCCTTTTGTCATCAGTCAAAAAGAATTGGGAGTTATCAAATCTCAGCACAAACCATATAGATTTGTTAGTGATGAAAACAACAAACAACAATAATTAAAGCAAGTGCTATGAACAATGATTAAAACCTGCATAGAATTAATTGTCACAGACCATAGAAAATAAAAACAAAGAAAAGTAGCAATTGTTCAAAGTTACAACAACCATGTACCCCAGATGATACAAGGCAAAAAGAGAAATTGTTTGTTAAGTAATACAGCCAACAAATCATTAAATTTTTGAGCAGAGGGATCAAGGGTAAGTCTCTTCATCAATGTACTCAGTCTGCACCTCCACTGTGTCCAGCTTGGCACCAAGGCGTTGTCTATTTGGTTTAGCTGATCCACAATAGAAGCAAGCGAGACACGAGTTTCATCCTGAAATGCAATGAATTGAGACTGTAGATCAAGAAGCTTGGAAAGAATGGAATGTAAGGTAACTGCAGGAACAGAGTCAAAGTTAGTACAGCCAATAGTGGGTGAAGTGTGTGATTGTGGTGGTGGTGTATATGGTATAGGTGATGGTGGTGGTGAATTGGCTGGCTTGGGAGAGGTAGGTTCATCAGGTGTTGGCTCAGGGATGGTGTCAGAAGGTGTTTCATCAACCAAAGTAGCCTTGCGTTTCGAGGCCAACCTCCTACTCTTCCTTTGCATTGACTTAGCCTTTTTCCTCAGAGCTATCACAATCTCTTCATCACTTGTATCATCACAAAGATTGTGATGAGCCTCTTCTCCTAAGGCTCCCTCCTGTTCTGCTTCCCCCTTACTAGGTTCTCCATCCTGTTCCCCTTTTTCTTTTGTTTCAATATGGTCAGTGGGAACAGGCTCTTGCTCCTTTTCCTCTTTTTCTTCCTGATCTCTCTCTCTCAATTTTTCTTCTTCTTTTTCAATATCTTCCTCATCAGATTCTACTTCAACAACCCCCTCATGCATCAATACTCCCTCATCATTCAATTTCAAATGCAAATTTTGTAAACATTTAGCACCAATTTTCATATTGGGACCCATTGGGAATTCCAACCCTTCTAATGGGACCTCAAACTTCCTAAAAATCCATGTTAACAACCCTCCATAACCAATGAAACTTTTCTTTTCAATGCAGTCTGATAAATGAGAGATCATCAATGAAGGAAAATTTATTTTAATATGTTTTTCCATGCAGTAAATCAAGGTGGCATCACGCAAACTCACTTGACTACGTTTTGAGTTTCGTGGTAAAATAAATCTGCGAGCAACATTGTACAATAATTTATGCATAGGGGACAGAACATTGTGACTTATCTTCCCCTTTTTATCAATTCCTAAAAATTTAAAAATTGTTCGTTCATTGATGCCTGAAAATGCAATCTTTGACCCAATATGATATGTATCAAAACCAACATTGGGAACATTAAACCATTCCCCTAATAATGCGCTGTTAAATTCAATTTTAACAGTTTTAACAACACTAGTACACATACCGCCATCATTAGAGAAATTTACAATAAATTCTCTCATTAGGTTTGGAAAAATTGAATTGCAACTGAAATTTGACATTAATAGTTCCCATTCTTGATATTGTAAAATCTCATGCAATCTAGGAAAGTTCGTAGAATCATACCAATATTTGTCCAACCCGAACCCTACAGTCATCTCCTTTGAAACTTCTTCTGCGCTGTTTGGATCAACCTGCTTCGATCGCTTAACTACTCTAGAAGATGAACCACCTGTTGACATTTTTCTTTTGGTACTAGTGGGTTCAGTGGAGTGTTTTGGTGATTCTTGTGTGGTTTCAGTTGGTGTGGGTGGTGCATCTTGCAGTAATGGTGGTGGAAGTACTACTCTTAGTGGTTTTGGTTGATCGGGCATACAGGATTTGGGAGTTTTCTTGCCTGATTTAGAGGATTTGGGGGTTTTCATTTTTGAATTTTGAAGGTTTTGAGAGAGAAAGAAGGACGGTTCTTGAGTGAGAGATTGAGAGAAGGTTTGGGAAGGTGACGTGAAGCAGGGGTTTTTAAATTATTGAAGTGACGGTTACTCCTCCAAGTCCCATCTCTTTATTGCTTTGCATTACTTGAGTGAAGAAGAACCGTTTTCCCAAAAGCTCTCAATTTAAGTTGACCGTAAAAAAATGTGAAATATGAATAAAATATAAAATAGGAAATAAAGAAATTAATTATGATTTTATGAATTATTATGAAGAAAATAATGAACATATTGCTTTGGTCTGTTTGAATTAACAACATGCAAATGTAAAAACATTCATAGTACAAACTTTATTACGTGTTTACTTGATCCATGCAATAATTGATTTTCAATCAAAATATTGAGATTGATTCCTGACTTTTTCATTCTCATGATGCTTCAATGGGAAATATATGCAACTAACTTTAGTGGAGCTTGATCATAACAAGTTCCAATCTCATTTTTTCATATTGTTCCCTAGGAAGTGGTTTGGTCAGAATATCTGCAACTTGTTCATTTGTGTTAACATGCTTCAGTACAATATTTTTGTGTTCTACGTTATCCTTAAGAAAATGATGTCTAATATGTATATGTTTAGCACGTGAATGATGCACTGGATCTTTAGATATACATATGGCACTGGTATTGTCACAATAAATAGGAATGCATCCAACTTTAATACCAAAATCTCTTAGTTGCTGTTTTATCCAAAGCATTTGGGAACAGCAAGCTGCTGCTGCTACGTATTCAGCTTCTGCAGTGGATAATGCAACTGTGTTTTGTTTCTTGGAACTCCATGAAACTAAACATGAGCCAAGATATTGTACCATACCTGATGTACTTTTTCTATTAACAAGATCACCTGCATAATCTGCATCACTAAAACCTTTTAAATCATAAACATCACTTTTAGGATAAAATAGGGACAAGTCGTCTGTTCCCTTCAAATATCTCAAAATTCTCTTTACTGCCGTGAGATGTGATTCTTTAGGACTTGATTGAAATCTAGCACATAAACCAACACTAAAAGAAATATCAGGTGTACTTGCAGTTAGATACAATAAAGAACCTATCATGCCTCTATACATTGTTTGATCTACGTTGGTTCCATTTAGGTCTTCATCTAGTCTAACATTGGTAGCCATAGGTGTATGATTGGTTTTTGCATTATTTAGTCCATATTTCTTAAGAAGTTCTTTGAGGTATTTTTGTTGATGAATAAAGATACCATTTTCAGTTTGTTTAATTTGCAAACCAAGAAAGAAATTTAATTCTCCCATCATGCTCATTTCAAATTCTGTACCCATAAAGTTAGCAAATTCTTTACATAACAGATCATTAGTAGCACCAAAAATAATATCATCAACATAAATTTGAACAACCAAAATGTTAGAACCTTTATTCTTAAAGAACAAGGTTTTGTCGATTTTTCCTCTTACAAATTTATTTTGAATCAAAAACTTTGAAAGTCTTTCGTACCATTGCCTAGGAGCTTGCTTCAAGCCATATAGGGCTTGGTCAAGCTTGTAGACATGATTAGGACAAGAGGTATTCTCAAAACCTGGGGGTTGTTCCACAAAGACTTCTTCATCAAGGTAACCATTCAAGAAAGCACATTTCACATCCATTTGATATAGTTTAAAATTCATAAATGCAGCAAAAGAAATTAAGATTCTGATAGCCTCTAACCTTGCTACTGGAGCAAAAGTCTCAGTGTAATCAATACCTTCTTGTTGATTATAACCTTTAACCACAAGTCTAGCTTTATTTCTAACAATTATTCCATGCTCATCAAGCTTGTTCCGAAATACCCATTTCAAACCAATAACTTTCTTGTTTTTCGGTTTGGGTTCCAAGTGCCACACTTTATTTCTCTCAAACTCATTCAATTCATCTTGCATGGCAACTATCCAATCGGAATCCTTTAAAGCTTCCTCGTGATTTTTAGGTTCAAGTGATGATAGGAACGCAAAGTGTGCACAAAAGTTTCTCAATTGAGATCTAGTTTGTGTCCCCTTATTTATATCACTTACAATTGAATCAAGAGGGTGATATCTTTGATACTTCCAAGGTTTAGGCACAAATTCTCTTGAAGGAACAGTAGCATGTTCTTGTTCAGCAACTTGATTGACATTCTGTTCAGCTACTGGATCATTTTGCTCATCTGTGGGAACAGCTGGATTGGGAACAGTCTGCTGATCCTGTTGTACTGGCAGTTCCTGGAATTGATCAGTTTCTTCTGCCTCTTCTTGTATCGACTGTTCACTTGCTGTTCCTTGATCTTGCACTTTGATTCCTTCATCTTCATCTTCCAAATTTGCAAGACCTATTTTAATATTACTTGTTTCCTGTTCACTTGTTGAAAAGTTAGTTTCATCAAAGATTATGTGAACTGACTCCTCTACGCACATTGTTCTCTTATTATAAACTCTGTAAGCTTTGCTTTGTGATGAATAACCTAGAAATACTGCCTCATCACTTCTTTCATCAAATTTACCTATGTTTCGTTTTCCATTCACATGAACAAAACATTTGCATCCAAATATACGAAAATAGGAAATATTTGGTTTAACACCTTTGAGCAATTCATAGGGTGTCTTTGAAGTGATTGGTCTAATTAGTACACGATTCAATGTATAGCATGCAGTATTAACGGCTTCTGCCCAAAAATTCCTAGGTAGACCACTAGCAATCAACATGGTCCTAGCCATTTCTTCTAAGGTCCTATTTTTCCTTTCTACCACACCATTTTGTTGTGGTGTTCTAGGTGCGGAAAAATTGTGATTTATACCATGTTCATTGCAATAATTCATGAAGTTTGAATTTTCAAATTCTTTCCCATGATCAGACCTAATGTGAACAATTTGATTATTGGTAGATTTTTGTGTTTTATTAGCAAAGGAAACAAACTCATCAAAAGCTTCATCTTTGCTTGCCAAAAATAAGGTCCACGTGAATCTACTATAATCATCAACAACAACAAACACATACTTTTTGCCACTACGGCTTTGTGTTCTCATTGGTCCACATAAATCCATATGAATTAATTCTAATGGTCTAGTGGTAGTCACAACGTTCTTTGATTTAAAGGATGACCGCACTTGTTTTCCTTTAGCACAAGGATCACAAACTTCATTTTTAAGAAATTTTATTGCAGGTAATCCTCTTACTAGGTCTTTTGATCTTAAAGTGTTAATCAATGAATAACTAGCATGACCTAGACGCTTGTGCCAAAGAAGTGGGTCTTCTTCAATAACACTTAAACACGTTAGACTGTTTCTGGGAACAGTGTCCAGGTCCACCACATAAATGTTCCCTTTTCTGATTCCCTCCAGCACAGGGTCTCCTGTACTGTTCCTAGAAATTGTGCATTTTTCAGAAGTAAACTTAACAGAGTTACCTTTGTCGCAAAATTGAGAAATACTTAACAAATTGTGTTTTAAATTCTCGACTAAAAATACATTATCAATGGCATGGGAACTAGACCTTCCAACCTTTCCTTTGGCGATTATCTCACCCTTCATGTTGTCACCGAAGGTTACTGTTCCCCCATCATAGGCTTCAAGTGAGAGAAATTTAGATTTGTCACCCGTCATATGCTTGGAGCACCCACTGTCGAGATACCATGAGTTGTTCCCCCTCACTTGAATCTGCAAAGCAAATTAGTGGTTAGGTGCAGGAACCCATTCATCCTTGGGTTCCTTGTCGACAATATTTGAATCACATTTCTTAATCCATATACGTTCGACATAATTTTTATTTGCTTTGACATGCTGTTCCCTCTTTGTACATTGATGTTTCAGGTGTCCAATTTTACCACAGAAGGAACATATTTTGCTACTGGGGAGATCTACATAGAACTTTTTCTTTTTATCATTCCTTATATAGCCTAGACCTTCTTTACTTTTGGTTTTAGCATTTAGAATCCATTTGGGAATTTCATTGATTTTCCCTTTTCCTCTTAAGTTTATTTTATTTTTCAAATTTTCATTTTCAATTTCGAAGGATTCTAATTTTGATTTCAACCTTTGAAATTCAGTGCTAACCACGTGAGTGGTTTTATCATTTTCAACCGATTTTGATCTTAACAAATTGCTTTGATTCAATTCAATATTAAGAGTGATAAATTCCTGTTTTAATTTCTCCAACTGCTCTTTCAAAATGATATTCTTGTCTAGCAAATCAAAAAATCTTCTTTGCACATCGATTCTAAAGGAGTTTAAATATGAGATATGATCTTCACTTAAGTTAGATCTTTCTCAATTTGGAGACACTTAGCTGTTTTTTCATCTAGCTTTTCTTGTGTCTCTAAAAGCAATTTGATTAGTTTATTCTTACTTATGTTGGACAGATGTTTAGGAGATGGACCAGAAGACATTACCTCTTTTTCTTTGGATTCTTCATGAGATGCCATGAGGCATAGGTTTGCTGTTTCCTCTTCCACTGGAGCTTCTGTCTCAGCCTCGCTCTCCGTATCTCCCCAAGCTGCTATCATTGCTTTTCTAAAATCAGTTTTGAAGTTTCCCTTCTTATATTGTCTTCCAACTTCTCTTGCTTTTCCCTTGCCCTTCTCATTTTTCCATTGAGGGCAATCCTTGATGAAGTGTTCAGTGCTCCCACACTTATGGCATTCAAAGTTTGTCTTCAAGTTCGGTGTTCCCTTTTCTTTGTTATTCCTTTGATTACCATACCTTCTGTTCCTGAAGAATTTTTTGAATTTTCGAGCCAACAGTGCTGCTTCCTCTTCACTAGTTTCTGATTCATCGCTATCATCAGCTGCTAGAGCCAGTCCTTTGTTTCGGGAACTGTCAGCTGTTCCCAAATGCAATTCATGGGTCATTAGGGAACCAGCCAGCTCTTCCAAATTGAACTTGGTGAAATCTTTGGACTCCTGGATGGCTGTAACCTTTGCTCTCCAGCGTTCGTCTTGAGGAAGACTCCTAAGTACTTTTCTAACTTGTTCATCGACGGGAATGATTCTACCAAGAGAGACTAACTCATTCGTAATATTTGTGAACCTAGTGAACATTTCTTGAATGTTTTCCCTAGGTTCCATTACGAATCTTTCATATTTGGACATTAGCAAATCAATCTTGGATCTCTTTACTTCACTAGTACCTTCATGGGTAACTTCGAGCAGGTCCCAAATCTGCTTAGCGGTTTTGCAACCCATAATTCGATTGTGCTCATTTGGACCAAGCCCACAGTGAAGTAACTTGATAGCAAGAGCGTTCATCTCCATCTTTTGAAAATCTTCTTTTTCATATTCAGTGATTGGCTTTGGAACAGCTTCATTGTTGGAGTTGATGGTCGTCACCTCAAAGTCTCCAATTTCAATGACTCTCCAAACTTGATAGTTTTCGGCTTTTATGAAGATTTCCATTCTATTTTTCCAGTAAGTATAGAATTTCCCATCGAACATGGGTGGCCTTTGTGTGGAGTACCCCTCTTCCATGCGCTCGTTCATCTTCAACATCTTTCAAGGGAACAGGATACTGCTCTCAGGGTTTCCTGATTAAATGAGGAACAGCGCTCTGATACCAATTGTAGAAATACTAATGGATGATCAAATGCAACAAGAGGGGGGGTGAATTGTTGTGTAGTAGGTTTAAGATTTTTGCCTCTAATTTTTGCGGAATTATATTAAGTAAAGGACAAAACTTAAACTTAAAAACGAAAAGAATAATAAAAGAAGACAAGGATTTTTACGTGGAAACCTTCTCGGCCTAATAAGAAGGAAAAACCACGACCCCCCGGGATTTCAAAATTCTCACTATGTTAAGGCAATCAATTACAATTACACATAACAATGTTTTGCTTCACTTGAAGCTTCTCAATTCTCTAAACGCTTTACTCAAAGCTTCTCTACTTAGGCCCACTTCTCTTCTCTTCTCTTCTCTTCTCTTCTCTCCTCTTCTCTCGTTTCTATTCTCTATTCCCTTAGACTTCCCATAAGTCTAATTACAACAAAACACTCAAATACCCTTTACAAGGCCAATTCTCATAAAGATCAAAATGAAATTGTTGCTTTAAGAAAAATATTATAAATTAATTGGCATTTAAAACTTAGAATATTTTTCTCAATTAAATCTCCCTTAGATGGACACTCTCAATGCAACATTCATCCATTCATACTGAACCGTAATTTCCCTCTTTTATAAGGGGAACAGCAAGCAGTGCACTCAGCCCATGTTCTCCACGAGTTGCACATATCCCACGTTCTCCATAACTTACTTACTCCCACAAAGAATGGAAAGTTAGTTAAAGGTAGGAGTGGAATGTAACTGCTGTACACATGCACGGTTAAAACATCATGGTTTAAGGAAGATCCTATTTTATAGGAGACCAATTCAAAGAAGAGAACAAGTCTCTTGAAATCCGAGTTTATAAGAGATAAACAAGGAGTTGATTTTCTCCATGTTTTTAGGCGAATTAAAATCATTTTGCCAATTAATAAATAAATTTAAATAAGCAACTAATTAAATTTTAACCTTTTACATTAACTAAAAACAGAAAACATAATTTTCGTAACTTCCAGTTAATGTCTTCATCGGACCTGTATCGTGAGGAACAGCACACTGTCTCTATCTACAACATTCGTCAGAACTTCAACTCTAGGAACAGTAAACTGTCTTCAAGAGCAATTCCCCAACTTCTTGGATATTTGAGACATGTACTTCTTCCACGAATCAAGTCATAGGCTTCATCAACGATTCACATTAAATCGGATATATACCTACAAAACAATCTCTAAAATATGCTTGTTTATTTAAAAGTAAAGTCATCATCAAAACCTTAAGAGGCCAACATATATATATATATATATATATATATATATATATATATATATATATATATATATATATATATATATATATATATATATATATATATATATATATATATATATATATATATATATATATATATATATATATATATATATATATATATATATATATATATATATATATATATATATATATATATATATATATATATATATA